>NC_041387.1:1051260-1053241 GCF_002162155.2 Triticum dicoccoides | reverse complement strand
TGTTGATGACCGACTCGTAAACACACCCCATGGTTCGCTAATCATCGAAATCACTCCGGGACCCCAAAACAGTGAGTAATAATCCATGAAATGGGCCAGAATCGGCGAAAACTGTGAGTGTTGATGACCGACACGTAAGCGCACCTTGGGGTTCGACAACCATCGAAAACGCTTTGGGACCCAAAAACGGTGAGTGTTGATGACCGACACGTAAACACACCCGGGGTTCTTTAATTACGGAAATCACCCCGGGACCCCAAAACAGTGATTAATAGTCGACGAAACAGGCCAGAATCGGCCAAAACTGTGAGTGTTGATGACCGACACGCAAGCGCACCTTGCGGTTCAAAAACTATGGAAATCGCTTCGGGACCAAGAACGGTGAGTAATAGTCCACGAAATGGGTCATAATTGGCCAAAAAACTGTGAGTATTGACAATGGACACGTAAACGCACCCGCGTGATTGTCAATCATGGAAATCGATCTGGGACCCCAAAACGGTGAGTAATAGTGCACGAAGCGGACCAGAATCGGCCAAAATTGTGAGTGTTAATGGTCGACACGTAAACGCACCCCGGGGTTCGTCAACCGTGGAAATCACTTTGGGACCGCAAAACTGAGTAATAGTCTAAGAAATGGGCCAGAATCGGCTCAAAGCGTGATTGTTGATGACCGACACGTAAGCGCACCATGGGGTTTGACAACCATGGAAATCGCTTCGGGACCCCAAAACGGTAAGTAATAGTCCACGAAACGGGCCAGAAGCGACAAAAACCGTGAGCGTTGACGAAGGACACGTAAACGCACCCGGGGTTCGTCAATTGTGGAAATCACTCCAGGACCCGAAAACAGTGAGGAATAGTCCAAGAAACGGGCCAAAATTGGCCAAAAATGCGAGTGTTGATGACCAAAACGTAAGCACACCATGGGGTTCAACAACTATGGAAATCTCTTCGGCACCCCAAAACTAAGCAATAGTCCAAGAAACGGGCCAGAATCGGCCCAAACTATGAGTCTTGACGACCAACACATAAGCACACCTTGTGGTTCGACAATCGTGGAAATCGCTTTGGGACCTCAAAACGGTGAGTAATAGTCCAAGAAACGCGTGAAAATCAACAAAAACCACGAGTGTTGATGACCGACACGTAAACGCACCCTGGGATTCTTGAATGGTGGAAATCACTTCGGGACCCCACAACAGTGAGTAATAGTCCACGAAACGGGCCAGAATTGGCCAAAACAGTGAGTGTTGATGACCGACACGTAAACACACCCCATGGTTCACTAATCATCGAAATCACTCCGGGATCCCAAAACAGTGAGTAATAATCCACGAAATGGTGGGTGTTGATGACCGACACGTAAAACGCACCCCGGGGGTCTTTAATCATGCAAATCACCCCGGGACCCCAAAACAGTGAGTAATAGTCCACGAAACGGGCCAGAATCGGCCCAAACTGCGAGTCTTGACGACCAACACATAAGCACACCTTGTGGTTCGACAATCATGGAAATCGCTTTGGGACCTCAAAACGGTGAGTAATAGTCCATGAAACAAGTGAGAATCGACAAAACACGCGAGTGTTGATGACCGACACGTAAACGCACCCCGGGGTTCTTTAATGGTGGAAATCACTTTGGGACCCCACAACAGTGAGTAATAGTCCATGAAACGGGCCAGAATCGCCCAAAACAGTGATTGTTGATGACCGACTCGTAAACACACCCCATGGTTCGCTAATCATCGAAATCACTCCGGGACCCCAAAACAGTGAGTAATAATCCATGAAATGGGCCAGAATCGGCGAAAACTGTGAGTGTTGATGACCGACACGTAAGCGCACCTTGGGGTTCGACAACCATCGAAAACGCTTTGGGACCCAAAAACGGTGAGTGTTGATGACCGACACGTAAACACACCCGGGGTTCTTTAATTACGGAAATCACCCCGGGACCCCAAAACAGTGATTAATAGTC
>NC_041387.1:1041749-1050702 GCF_002162155.2 Triticum dicoccoides | reverse complement strand
CACGTAAACGCACCCCGGGGTTCTTTAATGGTGGAAATCACTTTGGGACCCCACAACAGTGAGTAATAGTCCATGAAACGGGCCAGAATCGCCCAAAACAGTGAGTGTTGATGACCGACTCGTAAACACACCCCATGGTTCGCTAATCATCGAAATCACTCCGGGACCCCAAAACAGTGAGTAATAATCCACGAAATGGGCCAGAATCGGCCAAAACTGTGAGTGTTGATGACCGACACGTAAGCGCACCTTGGGGTTCGACAACCATCGAAAATGCTTTGGGACCCAAAAACGGTGAGTGTTGATGACCGACACGTAAACACATCCCGGGGTTCTTTAATCATGGAAATTACCCCGGGACCCCAAAAGAGTGATTAATAGTCCACGAAACAGGCCAGAATCGGCCAAAACTGTGAGTGTTGATGACCGACACGCAAGCGCACCTTGCGGTTCAAAAACTATGGAAATCGCTTCGGGACCAAGAACGGTGAGTAATAGTCCACGAAACGGGTCATAATTGGCCAAAACTGTTAGTATTGACAACAGACACATAAACGCACCCCCGTGATTGTCAATCATGGAAATCAATTTGGGACCCCAAAACAGTGAATAATAGTGCATGAAGCGGACCAGAATCAGCCAAAATTGTGAGTGTTAATGGCCGACACGTAAACGCACCCCGGGGTTCGTCAACCGTGGAAATCACTTTGGGACCGCAAAACTGAGTAATAGTCTAAGAAATGGGCCAGAATCGGCTCAAAGCGTGATTGTTGATGACCGACACGTAAGCGCACCATGGGGTTTGACAACCATGGAAATCGCTTCGGGACCCCAAAACGGTGAGTAATAGTCCATGAAACGGGCCAGAATCGACAAAAACCGCGAGTGTTGACGAAGGACACGTAAACGCACCCGGGGTTTGTCAATTGTGGAAATCACTCCAGGACCCGAAAACAGTGAGGAATAGTCCAAGAAACGGGCCAAAATCGACAAAAACTGCGAGTGTTGATGACCAACACGTAAGCGCACCTTGGGGTTCAACAACTATGGAAATCGCTTCGGCACCCCAAAACTAAGTAATAGTCCAAGAAACGGGCCATAATCGGCCCAAACTGCGAGTCTTGACGACCAACACGTAAGCACATCTTGGGGTTCGACAATCGTGGAAATCGCTTTGGGACCTCAAAACGGTGAGGAATAGTCCACGAAACGAGTGAGAATCGACAAAAACCGCGAGTGTTGATGACCGACACGTAAACGCCTCATGGGGTTCTTTAATGGTGGGAATCACTTCGTGACCCCACAACAGTGAGTAATAGTCCATGAAACGGGCCAGAATCGGCCAAAACAGTGAGTGTTGATGACCGACACGTAAACGCACCCCAGGGTTCATTAATCATCGAAATCACTCCGGGACCCCACAACAGTGAGTAATAGTCCATGAAACGGGCCAGAATCAGCCAAAACAGTGAGTGTTGATGACCGACACGTAAACACACCCCGGGATTCGACAACCATGGAAAACGCTTTGGGACCCGAAAACGATGAGGGTTGATGACCGACACATAAACGCACCCCGGGGTTCTTTAATCATGGAAATCACCCCGGGACCCCAAAACAGTGAGTAATAGTCCACGAAACGGGCTAGAATCGGCCAAAACTGTGAGTGTTGATGACCGACACGTAAGAGCACCTTGCGGTTCAAAAACTATGGAAATCGCTTTGGGACCCAAAACGGTGAGTAATAGTCCATGAAACGGGTCATAATTGGCCAAAACTGTGAGTGTTCACAACAGACACATAAACGCACCCTGGCGATCGTCAATCATGGAAATCGCTCTAGGACCCCAAAACTGTGAGTAATAGTGCACGAAGCGGACCAGAATCGGCCAAACTTGTGCGTGTTAATGGCCGACACGTAAACGCACCCTGGGGTTCGCAAACCATGGAAATCACTGAGGGACCGCAAAACTGAGTAATAGTCCAACAAACGGGCCAGAATCGGCTCAAAGCATGATTGTTGAGGACTGACATGTAAGCGCACCATGGGGTTTGACAACCATGGAAATCGCTGCGGGACCCCAAAACAGTGAGTAATTGTCCATGAAACGGGCCAGAATCGACAAAAACCAAGAGTGTTGATGACGGACACGTAAACACACCCGGGGTTCGTCAATTGTGTAAATCACTCCAGGACCTGAAAACAGTGAGGAATAGTCCAAGAAACGGGCCAAAATCGGCCAAAATGCGAGTGTTGATGACCAACACGTAATCACACCTTGGGGTTCAACAACTATGGAAATCGCTTCGGCACCCCAAAACTAAGTAATAGTCCAAGAAACGGGCCAGAATCGGCCCAAATTGCGAGTCTTGACGACCAACACATAAGCACACCTTGTGGTTCGACAATCATGGAAATCGCTTTGGGACCTCAAAACGGTGAGTAATAGTCCATGAATCAAGTGAGAATCGACAAAACACGCGAGTGTTGATGACCGACACGTAAACGCACCCCGGGGTTCTTTAATGGTGGAAATCACTTTGGGACCCCACAATAGTGAGTAATAGTCCATGAAACGGGCCAGAATCGCCCAAAACAGTGCTTGTTGATGACCGACACGTAAGCGCACCCCGGGGTTAGTTAATCGTGGAAATCACTCCGGGTCCCCAAAAACAGTGATTAATAGTCCACGAAATGGGCCAGAATCGGCGAAAACTGTGAGTGTTGATGACCGACATGTAAGCGCACCTTGGGGTTCGTGAACCATCGAAAACGCTTTGGGAACCAAAAACGGTGAGTGTTGATGACCGACACGTAAACACACCCGGGGTTCTTTAATCACGGAAATCACCCGGGGACCCCAAAACAGTGATTAATAGTCCATGAAACAGGCCAGAATCGGCCAAAACTGTGAGTGTTGATGACCGACACGCAAGCGCACCTTGCGGTTCAAAAACTATGGAAATCGCTTCGGGACCAAGAACGGTGAGTAATAGTCCACGAAACGGGTCATAATTGGCCAAAACTGTGAGTATTGACAACAGACACGTAAACGCACCCCCGTGATTGTCAATCATGGAAATCGATCTGGGACCCCAAAACGGTGAGTAATAGTGCACGAAGCGGACCAGAATCGGCCAAAATTGTGAGTGTTAATGGCCGACACGTAAACGCACCCCGGGGTTTGTCAACCGTGGAAATCACTTTGGGACCGCAAAACTGAGTAATAGTCTAAGAAATGGGCCAGAATCGGCTCAAAGCGTGATTGTTGATGACCGACACGTAAGCGCACCATGGGGTTTGACAACCATGGAAATCGCTTCGGGACCCCAAAACGGTAAGTAATAGTCCACGAAACGGGCCAGAAGCGACAAAAACCGCGAGCGTTGACGAAGGACACGTAAACGCACCCGGGGTTCGTCAATTGTGGAAATCACTCCAGGACCCGAAAACAGTGAGGAATAGTCCAAGAAACGGGCCAAAATTGGCCAAAAATGCACCATGGGGTAAACTTGTGAGTGTTAATGGCCGACACGTAAACGCACCCTGGGGTTCGTCAACCGTGGAAATCACTCATGGACCGCAAAACTGAGTAATAGACCAAGAAACGGGCCAGAATCGGCTCAAAGCGTGATTGTTGAGGACTGACATGTAAGCGCACCATGGGGTTTGACAAACATGGAAATCGCTGCGGGACCCCAAAACAGTGAGTAATTGTCCATGAAACGGGCCAGAATCGACAAAAACCGAGAGTGTTGATGACGGACACGTAAACGCACCCGGGGTTCGTCAATTGTGTAAATCACTCCAGGACCTGAAAACAGTGAGGAATAGTCCAAGAAACGGGCCAAAATCGGCCAAAATGGGAGTGTTGATGACCAACACGTAATCACACCTTGGGGTTCAACAACTATGGAAATTGCTTCGGCACCCCAAAACTAAGTAATAGTCCAAGAAACGGGCCAGAATCGGCCCAAACTGCAAGTCTTGACGACCAACACATAAGCACACCTTGTGGTTCGACAATCATGGAAATCGCTTTGGGACCTCAAAACAGTGAGTAATAGTCCACGAAATGAGTGAGAATCGACAAATACTGCGAGAGTTGATGACCGACACGTAAACGCACCCCGGGGTTCTTTAATGGTGAAATCAATTTGGGACCCCACAACAGTGAGTAATAGTCCATGAAACGGGCCAGAATCGCCCAAAACAGTGAGTGTTGATGACCGACTCGTAAACACACCCCATGGTTCACTAATCATCGAAATCACTCCGGGATCCCAAAACAGTGAGTAATAATCCACGAAATGGTGGGTGTTGATGACCGACACGTAAATCGCACCCCGGGGGTCTTTAATCATGCAAATCACCCCGGGACCCCAAAACAGTGAGTAATAGTCCATGAAACGGGCCAGAATCGGCCAAAATTGTGAGTGTTGATGACCGACACGTAAGCGCACTTTGTCTTTCAAAAACTATGGAAATCGCTTCGGGACCCAGAACGGTGAGTAGTCGGCCACGAAACGGGTAATAATTGGCCAAAACTGTGAGTGTTGACAATGAACACGTAAACGCACCCCGACGATCGTCAATCATGGAAATCGCTCTGGGACCCCAAAACAGTGAGTAATAGTGCATGAAGCGGACCAGAATCGGCCAAAATTGTGAGTGTTAATCGCCGACACATAAACGCACCCCGGGGTTCGTCAACCATGGAAATCACTCTGGGACTGCAAAACTGAGCAATAGTCCAAGAAAACGGGCCAGAATCGGCTCAAAGCGTGATTGTTGATGACCGACACATAAGCGCACCATGGGGTTTGACAACCATGGAAATCGCTTCCGGACCCCAAAACGGTGAGTAATTATCCACGAAATGGGCCAAAATCGAGAAAAACCGCGAGTGTTGATGACGGACACGTAAACACATCCAGGGTTCGTCAATTGTGGAAATCACTCCAGAACGAGAAAACAGTGAGGAGTAGTCCAAGAAACGGGCCAAAATCGGCCAAAACTGCGAGTGTTGATGACCAACACGTAAGCGCACCTTGGCGTTTAAGAACTATGGAAATCGCTTCGGCACCCGAAAACTGAGTAATAGTCCAAGAAACGGGCCAGAATCAGCCCAAACTGCGAGTCTTGACGACTAACACGTAAGCACACCTTGTGGTTCGACAATCATGGAAATCGCTTTGGGACCTCAAAACGGTGAGTAATAGTCCAAGAAACGCGTGAAAATCAACAAAAACCACGAGTGTTGATGACCGACACGTAAACGCACCCTGGGATTCTTGAATGGTGGAAATCACTTCGGGACCCCACAACAGTGAGTAATAGTCCACGAAACGGGCCAGAATTGGCCAAAACAGTGAGTGTTGATGACCGACATGTAAACACACCCCGGGGTTCGTTAATCATCGAAATCATTCCAGGACCCCAAAACAGTGAGTAATAATCCAAGAAAAGGGCCAGAATCGGCGAAAACTGTGAGTGTTGATGACTGACACGTAAGCGCACCATGGAAAACACTTTGGGACCCGAAAACGGTGAGTGTTGATGACCGACACGTAATGCACCCCGGGGCTCTTTAATCATGGAAATCACCCCGGGACCCCAAAACAGTTAGTAATAGTCCACAAAACGGGGCAGAATCGGCCAAAACTGTGAGTGATGATGATCGACACGTAAGAACACCTTGGGGTTCAAAAACAACGGAAATCGCTTCGGGACCCTAGAATGGTGAGTAACAGTCCGCGAAACTGGTCATAATTGGCCAAAACTATGAGTGTTGAAAATGGACACGTAAACGCACCCCGGCGATCCTTAATCGTGGAAATCGCTCGGGTACCCCAAAACAGTGAGTAATAGTGCATCAAGCGGACTAGAATCGGCCTAAATTGTGGGTGTTAATGACCGACACGTAAATACACCCCAGGGTTCGTCAACCGTGGAAATCACTCTGGGACCACAAAACTAAGTAATAGTCCAAGAAATGGGCCAGAATCGGCTCCAAGCGTGATTGTTGATGACCGACACGTAAGCGCACCATGGGGTGTGACAACCATGGAAATCGCTTCGGGACCCCAAGACGGTGAGTAATTGTCCATGAAACGGGTTGGAATCGACAAAAACCGCGAGTGTTGATGACGCACACATAAACGCACCCGGGGTTCGTCAATTGCGGAAATCACTCCAGGAACCGAAAACAGTGAGGAATAGTCCAAGAAACGGGCCAAAATCGACCAAAACTGCAAGTGTTGATGACCAACCCGTAAGCGCACCTAGGGGTTCAATAACTATGGAAATTGCTTCGGGACCCCAAAGCTGAGTAATAGTCGAAGAAACGGGCCAGAATCAGCCCAAACTGCGAGTCTTGACGACCAACACGTAAGCACATCTTGGGGTTCGACAATCGTGGAAATCGCTTTGGGACCTCAAAATGGTGAGTAATAGTCCATGAAATGAGTGAGAATCGACAGAAACCGCGAGTGTTGAGGACCGACACGTAAACGCACCCGGGGTGAGTTAATGGTGAAAATCACTTCGAGACCCGACAACAGTGAGTAATAGTCCACAGAACGGGCCAGAATCGGCCAAAACAGTGAGTGTTGATGGTCGATACGTAAACGCACCCCGGGGTTCGTTAATCACTGAAATCACTCCGGGACCCCAAAATCGTGAGTAATAATCCACGAAATGGGCCAGAATCGGCCAAAACTGTGAGTATTGATGACCGACACGTAAACGCTCCCCGGGGTTCGGCAACCATGGAAAACGCTTTGGGACCCGAAAACGATGAGGGTTGATGACCGACACATAAACGCACCCCGGGGTTCTTTAATCATGGAAATCACCCCGGGACCCCAAAACAGTGAGTAATAGTCCACGAAACGGGCCAGAATCGGCCAAAACTGTGAGCGTTGATGACCGACACGTAAGAGCACCTTGCGGTTCAAAAACTATGGAAATCGCTTTGGGACCCAGAACAGTGAGTAATAGTCCATGAAACGGGTCATAATTGGCCAAAACTGTGAGTGTTCAAGACAGACACATAAATGCACCCTGGCGATCGTCAATCGTGGAAATCGCTCTAGGACCCCAAAACAGTGAGTAAGAGTGCACGAAGCGGACCAGAATCGGCCAAACTTGTGAGTGTTAAAGGCCGACACGTAAATGCACCCCGGGGTTCTTTAATCATGGAAATCACCCCGGACCCCAAAACAGTGAGTAATAGTCCACGAAACGGGGCAGAATCGGCCGAAACTGTGAGTGATGATGATCGACATGTAAGCACACCTTGCGGTTCAAAAACAACGGAAATCGCTTCGGGACCCTAGAACGGTTATTAATAGTCCACAAAACTGGTCATAATTGGCCAAAACTGTGAGTGTTGACAATGGACACGTAAACGCACCCGGCGATCCTTAATCGTGGAAATCGCTCGGGTACCCCAAAACAGTGAGTAATAGTGCATGAAGCGGACCAGAATCGGCCTAAATTGTGGGTGTTAATGACCGACACGTAAATACACCCCAGGGTTCGTCAATCATGGAAATTACTCTGGGACCGCAAAACTAAGTAATAGTCCAAGAAACGGGCCAGAATGGGCTCAAAGCGCGATTGTTGATGACCGACACGGTAGCGCAACTTGGGGTTTTACAACCATGGAAATCGCTTTGGGAATCCAAAACGGTGAGTAATAGTCCACGGAACGGGCCAAAATCAACAAATACCGCGAGTGTTGATGACCGGCACGTAAACACACCCGGGGATCGTCAATCGTGGAAATCACTCCAGGATCCCAAAACAGTGAGTAATAGTCAATGAAACGGGTCATAATCGGCCAAAACTGCGAGTGTTGATGACCAACACGTAAGCGCACCTTGAGGTTCAATAACTATGGAAATTGCTTCGGGACCCAAAAGCTGAGTAATAGTCCAAGAAACGGGCCAGAATCAGCCCAAACTACGAGTCTTGATGACCAACACGTATGCACACCTTGGGGTTCGACAACCGTGGAAATCGCTTTGGGACCTCAAAACGGTGGGTAATAGTCCATGAAATGAGTGAGAATCGACAAAAACCGCAAGTGTTGAGGACCGACACGTAAACGCACCCGGGGTTCGTTAATGGTGAAAATCACTTCGAGACCCGACAACAGAGAGTAATAGTCCACAGAATGGGCCAGAATCGGCCAAAACAGTGAGTGTTGATGGTCGACACGTAAACGCAACCCGTGGTTCGTTAATCATTGAAATCACTCCGGGACCCCAAAATCGTGAGTAATAATCCACGAAATGGGCCAGAATCGGCCAAAACTGTGAGTATTGATGACCGACACATAAGCGCACCTTGGGGTTCGATAACCATGGAAAACAATTCGGGACCCCCAAACGGTGAGTAATAGTCCATGAAATGGGCCAGAATCGACAAAAACCGCATGTGTTGATAACCAACACGTTAACGCACCCGGGGTTCGTCAATTGTGGAAATCACTCAAGGACCCCAATACAGTGAGGAATAGTCCAAGAAACGGGCCAAAATCGGCCAAAACTATGAGTGTCGATGACCAACACGTAAGCGCACCTTGGGAGTCAACAACTATGGAAATCGCTTTGGGACCCCAAAACATTGAGTAATAGTCCATGAAACGGGTCAGAATTGGCCAATACTATGAGTGTTGACGTTGGACACGTAAACGCACCCCTGGGGATCGTCAATTGTGGAACTCGCTCTGGGACCCCAAAACAGTGAGTAATACTGCACGAAATGGACCTGAATCGGCGAAAATTGTAAGTGTTGATGACCGACACGTAAACGCACCCCAGGGTTCGTCAATCGTGAAAATCACTTCGGGACCCCAAAATTGAGTAATAGTCCAAGAAACGGGCCAGAATCGGCCCAAACTGCGAGTCTTGACAACCAACACGTAAGCACACCTTGGGTTCG
>NC_041387.1:1039295-1041739 GCF_002162155.2 Triticum dicoccoides | reverse complement strand
GGAACCGAAAACAGTGAGGAATAGTCCAAGAAACGGGCCAAAATCGACCAAAACTGCAAGTGTTGATGACCAACACGTAAGCGCACCTAGGGGTTCAATAACTATGGAAATTGCTTCGGGACCCCAAAGCTGAGTAATAGTCGAAGAAACGGGCCAGAATCAGCCCAAACTGCGAGTCTTGACGACCAACACGTATGCACACCTTGGGGTTCGACAATCGTGGAAATCGCTTTGGGACCTCAAAATGGTGAGTAATAGTCCATGAAATGAGTGAGAATCGACAGAAACCGCGAGTGTTGAGGACCGACACGTAAACGCACCCGGGGTTCGTTAATGGTGAAAATCACTTCGAGACCCGACAACAGTGAGTAATAGTCCACAGAATGGGCCAGAATCGGCCAAAACAGTGAGTGTTGATGGTCGACACGTAAACGCAACCCGTGGTTCGTTAATCATTGAAATCACTCCGGGACCCCAAAATCGTGAGTAATAATCCACGAAATGGGCCAGAATCGGCCAAAACTGTGAGTATTGATGACCGACACATAAGCGCACCTTCGGGTTCGATAACCATGGAAAACAATTCGGGACCCCCAAACGGTGAGTAATAGTCCACGAAATGGGCCAGAATCGACAAAAACCGCATGTGTTGATAACCAACACGTTAACGCACCCGGGGTTCGTCAATTGTGGAAATCACTCCAGGACCCCAATACAGTGAGGAATAGTCCAAGAAACGGGCCAAAATCGGCCAAAACTATGAGTGTCGATGACCAACACGTAAGCGCACCTTGGGAGTCAACAACTATGGAAATCGCTTTGGGACCCCAAAACGTTGAGTAATAGTCCACGAAACGGGTCAGAATTGGCCAATACTGTGAGTGTTGACGTTGGACACGTAAACGCACCCCTGGGGATCGTCAATTGTGGAACTCGCTCTGGGACCCCAAAACAGTGAGTAGTACTGCACGAAATGGACCTGAATCGGCGAAAATTGTAAGTGTTGATGACCGACACGTAAACGCACCCCAGGGTTCGTCAATCGTGAAAATCACTTCGGGACCCCAAAATTGAGTAATAGTCCAAGAAACGGGCCAGAATCGGCCCAAACTGCGAGTCTTGACAACCAACACGTAAGCACACCTTGGGTTCGACTATCGTGGAAATCGCTTTGGGACCTCAAAACGGTGAGTAATAGTCCAAGAAACGGGTCAGACTCGGCCAAAACTGCGAGTGTTGATGACCGATACGTAAACGCACCCCGAGATTCGTTAATGCTGAAATCACTCCAGGAACCGAAAACAGTGAGGAATAGTCCAAGAAACGGGCCAAAATCGACCAAAACTGCAAGTGTTGATGACCAACACGTAAGCGCACCTAGGGGTTCAATAACTATGGAAATTGCTTCGGGACCCCAAAGCTGAGTAATAGTCGAAGAAACGGGCCAGAATCAGCCCAAACTGCGAGTCTTGACGACCAACACGTATGCACACCTTGGGGTTCGACAATCGTGGAAATCGCTTTGGGACCTCAAAATGGTGAGTAATAGTCCATGAAATGAGTGAGAATCGACAGAAACCGCGAGTGTTGAGGACCGACACGTAAACGCACCCGGGGTTCGTTAATGGTGAAAATCACTTCGAGACCCGACAACAGTGAGTAATAGTCCACAGAATGGGCCAGAATCGGCCAAAACAGTGAGTGTTGATGGTCGACACGTAAACGCAACCCGTGGTTCGTTAATCATTGAAATCACTCCGGGACCCCAAAATCGTGAGTAATAATCCACGAAATGGGCCAGAATCGGCCAAAACTGTGAGTATTGATGACCGACACATAAGCGCACCTTCGGGTTCGATAACCATGGAAAACAATTCGGGACCCCCAAACGGTGAGTAATAGTCCACGAAATGGGCCAGAATCGACAAAAACCGCATGTGTTGATAACCAACACGTTAACGCACCCGGGGTTCGTCAATTGTGGAAATCACTCCAGGACCCCAATACAGTGAGGAATAGTCCAAGAAACGGGCCAAAATCGGCCAAAACTATGAGTGTCGATGACCAACACGTAAGCGCACCTTGGGAGTCAACAACTATGGAAATCGCTTTGGGACCCCAAAACGTTGAGTAATAGTCCACGAAACGGGTCAGAATTGGCCAATACTGTGAGTGTTGACGTTGGACACGTAAACGCACCCCTGGGGATCGTCAATTGTGGAACTCGCTCTGGGACCCCAAAACAGTGAGTAGTACTGCACGAAATGGACCTGAATCGGCGAAAATTGTAAGTGTTGATGACCGACACGTAAACGCACCCCAGGGTTCGTCAATCGTGAAAATCACTTCGGGACCCCAAAATTGAGTAATAGTCCAAGAAACGGGCCAGAATCGGCCCAAACTGCGAGTCTTGACAACCAACACGTAAGCACACCTTGGGTTCG
>NC_041387.1:1007512-1039285 GCF_002162155.2 Triticum dicoccoides | reverse complement strand
GGAACCGAAAACAGTGAGGAATAGTCCAAGAAACGGGCCAAAATCGACCAAAACTGCAAGTGTTGATGACCAACACGTAAGCGCACCTAGGGGTTCAATAACTATGGAAATTGCTTCGGGACCCCAAAGCTGAGTAATAGTCGAAGAAACGGGCCAGAATCAGCCCAAACTGCGAGTCTTGACGACCAACAACTATGCAGACCTTGGGGTTCGACAATCGTGGAAATCGCTTTGGGACCTCAAAATGGTGAGTAATAGTCCATGAAATGAGTGAGAATCGACAGAAACCGCGAGAGTTGAGGACCGACACGTAAACGCACCCGGGGTTCGTTAATGGTGAAAATCACTTCGAGACCCGACAACAGTGAGTAATAGCCACAGAACGGGCCAGAATCGGCCAAAACAGTGAGTGTTGATGGTCGATACGTAAACGCACCCCGGGGTTCGTTAATCATTGAAATCACTCCGGGACCCCAAAATCGTGAGTAATAATCCACGAAATGGGCCAGAATCGGCCAAAACTGTGAGTATTGATGACCGACACGTAAACGCTCCCCAGGGTTCGGCAACCATGGAAAACGCTTTGGGACCCGAAAACGATGAGGGTTGATGACCGACACATAAACGCACCCCGGGGTTCTTTAATCATGGAAATCACCCCGGGACCCCAAAACAGTGAGTAATAGTCCACGAAACGGGCCAGAATCGGCCAAAACTGTGAGTGTTGATGACCGACACGTAAGAGCACCTTGCGGTTCAAAAACTATGGAAATCGCTTCGGGACCCAGAACAGTGAGTAATAGTCCATGAAACGGGTCATAATTGGCCAAAACTGTGAGTGTTCACAACAGACACATAAATGCACCCTGGCGATCGTCAATCGTGGAAATCGCTCTAGGACCCCAAAACAGTGAGTAAGAGTGCACGAAGCGGACCAGAATCGGCCAAACTTGTGAGTGTTAAAGGCCGACACGTAAATGCACCCCGGGGTTCTTTAATCATGGAAATCACCCCGGACCCCAAAACAGTGAGTAATAGTCCACGAAACGGGCCAGAATCGGCCGAAACTATGAGTGATGATGATCGACATGTAAGCACACCTTGCGGTTCAAAAACAACGGAAATCGCTTCGGGCCCTGGAACGGTGATTAATAGTCCACGAAACTGATCATAATTGGCCAAAACTGTGAGTGTTGACAATGGACACGTAAACGCACCCGGCGATCCTTAATCGTGGAAATCGCTCGGGTACCTCAAAACAGTGAGTAATAGTGCATGAAGCGGACCAGAATCGGCCTAAATTGTGGGTGTTAATGACCGACACGTAAATACACCCCAGGGTTCGTCAATCATGGAAATTACTCTGGGACCGCAAAACTAAGTAATAGTCCAAGAAACGGGCCAGAATGGGCTCAAAGCGCGATTGTTGATGACCGACACGTAAGCGCAACTTGGGGTTTTACAACCATGGAAATCGCTTTGGGAATCCAAAACGGTGAGTAATAGTCCACGGAACGGGCCCAAATCAACAAATACCGCGAGTGTTGATGACCGGCACGTAAACACACCCAGGGATCGCCAATCGTGGAAATCACTCCAGGATCCCAAAACAGTGAGTAATAGTCAATAAAACGGGTCATAATCGGCCAAAACTGCGAGTGTTGATGACCAACACGTAAGCGCACCTTGAGGTTCAATAACTATGGAAATTGTTTCGGGACCCAAAAGCTGAGTAATAGTCCAAGAAACGGGCCAGAATCAGCCCAAACTACGAGTCTTGACGACCAACACGTAAGCACACCTTGGGGTTCGACAACCGTGGAAATCGCTTTGGGACCTCAAAACGGTGAGTAATGTTCCATGAAATGAGTGAGAATTGACAAAAACCGCAAGTGTTGAGGACCGACACGTAAACGCACCCGGGGTTCGTTAATGGTGAAAATCACTTCGAGACCCGACAACAGTGAGTAATAGTCCACAGAACGGGCCAGAATCGGCCAAAACAGTGAGTGTTGATGGTCGATACGTAAACGCAACCCGTGGTTCGTTAATCATTGAAATCACTCCGGGACCCCAAAATCGTGAGTAATAATCCACGAAATGGGCCAGAATCGGCTAAAACTGTGAGTATTGATGACCGACACATAAGCGCACCTTGGGGTTCGATAACCATGGAAAACGATTCGGGACCCCCAAACGGTGAGTAATAGTCCACGAAACGGGCCAGAATCGACAAAAACCGCATGTGTTGATAACCAACACGTTAACGCACCCGGGGTTCGTCAATTGTGGAAATCACTCCAGGACCCCAATACAGTGAGGAATAGTCCAAGAAACGGGCCAAAATCGGCCAAAACTGTGAGTGTCGATGACCAACACGTAAGTGCACCTTGGGAGTCAACAACTATGGAAATCGCTTTGGGACCCCCAAAACGCTGAGTAATAGTCCACGAAACGGGTCAGAATTGGCCAATACTGTGAGTGTTGACGTTGGACACGTAAACGCACCCCTGGGGATCGTCAATTGTGGAACTCGCTCTGGGACCCCAAAACAGTGAGTAATACTGCACGAAATGGACCTGAATCGGCGAAAATTGTAAGTGTTGATGACCGACACGTAAATGCACCCCAGGGTTCGTCAATCGTGAAAGTCACTTCGGGACCCCAAAATTGAGTAATAGTCCAAGAAACGGGCCAGAATCGGCCCAAACTGCGAGTCTTGACAACCAACACGTAAGCACACCTTGGGTTCGATTATCGTGGAAATCGCTTTGGGACATCAAAACGGTGAGTAATAGTCCAAGAAACGGGTCAGACTCGGCCAAAACTGCGACTGTTGATGACCGATACGTAAACGCACCCCGAGATTCGTTAATGCTGGAAATCACTCCGGGGCCCCAAAAAGTGATTAATAGTCCATGAAACGGGCAAGAATCGGCAAAAACAGTGAGTGTTGATTACCGACACGTAAACGCACGCCGGAATTCGTTAATCATGGAAATCACTCCGGGACCCCAAAACATTTAGTAATAATCCACGAAACGGGCCAGAATCGGCCAAAACAGTAGATGACCGACACGTAAACGCACCCGGGGTTCGTTAATCGTGGAAAATCACTCCGGGACCCAATATAGTGAGTAATAGTCCATGAAACGGGCCAGAATCGGCCAAAACAGTGAGTGTTGATGACCGACACGTAAATGCACCCCGGGGTTCTTTAATCATGGAAATCACCCCGGGACCCCAAAACAGTGAGTAATAGTCCACGAGACGGGGCAGAATCGACCAAAACTATGAGTGATGATGATCGACACGTAAGCACACCTTGCGGTTCAATAACAACGGAAATCGCTTCGGGACCCTAGAACGGTGATTAATAGTCCACGAAACTGGTCATAATTGGCCAAAACTGTGAGTGTTGACAATGGACACGTAAACGCACCCCAGCGATCCTTAATCGTGGAAATCGCTCGGGGACCCCAAAACAGTGAGTAATAGTGCATGAGGCGGACCAGAATCGGCCTAAATTGTGGGTGTTAATGACCGACACATAAATACACCCCAGGGTTCGTCAACCGTGGAAATCACTCTGGGACCGCAAAACTAAGTAACAGTCCAAGAAATGGGCCAGAATGGGCTCAAAGCGCGATTGTTGATGACCGACACGTAAGCGCAGCTTGGGGTTTTACAACCATGGAAATCGCTTTGGGACCCCAAAACGGTGAGTAATAGTCCACGGAACGGGCCAGAATCAACAAAAACCGCGAGTGTTGATGACCGGCACGTAAACACACCCGGGGATCGTCAATCGTGGAAATCACTCCAGGATCCCAAAACAGTGAGTAATAGTCAATGAAACGGGTCATAATCGGCCAAAACTGCGAGTGTTGATGACCAACACGTAAGCGCACCTTGAGGTTCAATAACTATGGAAATTGCTTCGGGACCCAAAAGCTGAGTAATAGTCCAAGAAACGGGCCAGAATCAGCCCAAACTGCGAGTCTTGACGACCAACACGTAAGCACACCTTGGGGCTCGACAATCGTGGAAATCGCTTTGGGACCTCAAAACGGTGAGTAATAGTCCATGAAATGAGTGAGGATTGACAAAAACCGCAAGTGTTGATGACCGACACGTAAATGCACCCCTGGGTTCGTTAATGGTGGAAATCACTCATGGACCGCAAATCTGAGTAATAGACCAAGAAACGGGCTAGAATCGGCTCAAAGTGTGATTGTTGAGGACTGACATGTAAGCGCACCATGGGGTTTGACAACCATGGAAATCGCTGCGGGACCCCAAAACAGTGAGTAATATTCCATGAAACGGGCCAGAATCGACAAAAACCGAGAGTGTTGATGATGGACACGTAAACGCACCCGGGGTTCGTCAATTGTGTAAATCACTCCAGGACCTGAAAACAGTGAGGAATAGTCCAAGAAACGGGCCAAAATCGGCCAAAACTGCGAGTGTTGATGACCATAACGTAAGCGCACCTTGGGGTCCAACTACTACAGAAATCGCTTTGGGACCCCAAAACGGTGAGGAATAGTCCACGAAACGGGTCAGAATTGGCCAATACTGTGAGTGTTGACGATGAACACGTAAACGCATCCCTGGGGATCGTCAATCATGGAAATTGCTCTGGGACCCCAAAACAGTGAGTAGTAGTGCATGAAACGGACCTTAATCGGTGAAAATGGTGAGTGTTGATGACCGACACGTAAATGCACCCCGGGGTTCGTTAATCGTGAAAACCACTTCGGGACCCCAAACTGAGTAATAGTCCAAGAAACGGGCCAGAATCGGCCCAAACTGCGAGTCTTGACGACCAACACGTAAGCACACCTTGGGGTTCGACAATCGTGGAAATCACTTTGGGACCTCAAAATGGTGAGTAATAGTCCATGAAATGAGTGAGAATCGACAAAAACCGCGAGTGTTGATGACCGACACGTAAATGCACCCCTGGGTTCGTTAATGGTGGAAATCACTTCGGGACCCGACAACAGTGAGTAATAGTCCATGAAACGGGCCACAATCGACCAAAACAGTGAGTGTTGATGACCGGCACGTAAACACACCCCGGGGTTTGTTAATCATCGAAATCACTCCGGGACCCCAAAACAGTGAGTAATTATCCAAGAAATGGCCGAGAATCGGCCAAAACTGTGAGTGTTGGTGACCGACACGTAAGCGCACCTTAGGGTTTGACAACCATGGAAAATGCTTCGCGACCCCCAAAAGGTGAGTAATAGTCCATGAAACGGGCCAGAATCGACAAAAACCGCGAGTGTTTATGACCGACATGTAAGCGCACCTTGGGGCTCAACAACTATGGAAATCGCTTCGGGACCCCAAAACGGTGAGTAATAGTCCATGAAATGGGTCAGAATTGGCCAATACTATGAGTGTTGACGAAGGACACATAAACGCACCCCGTAATCGTCAATCATGGAAACCACTCTGGGACCCCAAAACGGTGAGTAATAGTGCACGAAACCGATCAGAATCGGCCAAAATTGTGAGTGATGATGACCGACACGACGCACCCCGGGGTTCGTCAGTCGTGGAAATCACTTCGAGACCCCAAATCTGAGTAAAAATCCAAAAAACTTGCCAAAATCGGCCCAAACAGCGAGTCTTGACGACTAACACGTAAGCACACCTTGGGGTTCGACAACCATGGAAATCGCTTTGGAACCCCAAAACGGTGAGTAATAGTCCACGAAACGGGTCAGAATCGGCCAAAACAGTGAGTGTTGATGAACGACACGTAAACGCATCCCGGGGTTCATTAATCGTGGAAATCATTCAGGGACCCCAAAATAGTGACTAATAGTCCACGAAACGGGCCAGAATTGGCCAAACCAGTGAGTGTTGATGACCGTCATGTAAACTCACCCCGGGGTTTGTTAATAATGGAAATCACCCCGGGACCCCAAAACAGTGAGTAATAGTCCAAGATACGGGGCCAGAATTGGCCAAAACTGCGAGTGTTGATGACCAACAGGTAAACGCACCTTGGGGTTCAACAACAATGAAAATCGCTTCAGGACCCCAAAATGGTTCAATACTGTGAGTGTTGACGACGGACAGGTAAACGCACCCCGGGGATCGTCATTCTTGGAAATCGCTCCGGGACCCCTAAACGATGAGTAATGGTGCACGAAACGGACCTCAATCGGCAAAAATTGTTAGTGTGTATGACCGACACGTAAATGCACGCCGCGGTTCGTCAATCGTGAAAATTACTCTGGGACCCTAAAACTGAGTAATAGTCCAAGAAACGGGGCAGAATTGGCCAAAACTGCGAGTCTTGACGAACAACACGTAAGCACACCTTGGGGTTCGACAATCATGGAAATCGCTTTGGGACCTCAAAAAGGTGAGTAATATTTCACGAAACGAGTCAGAATTGACAAAAACCGTGAGTGTTGATGACCGACACGTAAACACACCCCGGAGTTCGTTAATGGTGGAAATCACGCCGGGACCCCACAACAGTGAGTAATAGTCCACGAAATGGGTCAGAATCGGCCAACACAGTGAGTGTTGATGACCGACACGAAAACGCATCCCGGTGTTCGTTAATCATCGAAATCACTCCGGGACCCCAAAACAGTGAGTAATAATCCATGAAACGGGCCAGAACCAGCCAAAACTGTGAGTGTTGATGACCGGCAAGTAAGCGCATCTTGGGGTTTGAAAACCATGGAAAACGCTTTGGGACCCGAAAACGGTGAGTAATAGTCCACGAAACGGGCCAGAATCTACCAAAACAGTTAGTGTTGATGACCGACACATAGACACACCCCGGGGTTTGTTAATCGTGGAAATCACTCCGAGACCCGAGAACAATGAGTAATAGTCCACGAAACAAGCCAGAATCGGCCAAAACTGTGAGTGTTGATGGCCGACATGTAAACACACCCCGGGGTTCGTTAATCGTGGAAATCACTCCGGGACTCCAAAACAGTGAGTGTTAGTCCATGAAACGGGCCAGAATCGGCCAAAACTGTGAGTGTTGACGATCGACATCTAAGCGCACCCATGGGTTTGTTAATCGTGGAAATTCACGCCAAGACCCCGAAGCGGTGAGTAATAGTCTACGAAACGGGCCAGAATCGGCCAAAACTATGAGTGTTGATGACCAACACGTAAGCGCAGCTTGGGGTTCAACAACTATGGAAATCGCTTCGGGACCCCAAAACGGTGAGTAATAGTGCGCAAAACGGACCAGAATCGGCCAAAACTGTGAGTGTTGATGACCGACACGTAAACGCACCCCGGGGTTCGCCAATCATGGAAATTACTATGGGACCCCAAAACTGAGTAATAGTCCAAGAAATGGGCTAGAATCGGCCCAAACTGCGATTCTTGATGACCAACACGTAAGCATACCTTGGGGTTCGACAATCATGGAAACCGCTTTGGGACCACAAAACACTGAGTAATAGACCACGAAACAAGTTACAATCGACAAAAAACGCGAGTGTTGATGACCGACACGTAAACGCACCCCGGGGTTCGTTAATGGTGGAAATCACTCTGGGACCCCATAATAGTGAGTAATTGTCCAGGAAACGGCCAGAATAGGCCAAAATAGTGAGTGTTCATGACTGACACGTAAACGCACCCCGGGATTCGTTAATCATCGAAATCACTCCGGGACCCCAAAATAGTGCGTAATAATCCATGAATCGGGCCAGAATCGGCCAAAACTGTGTGTGTTGATGACCGACACGTAAGTGCACCCCAGGGTTCGTTAATCGTGGACATCACTCCGGGACCCCAAAAAAGTGAGTAATAGTCCACGAAACGGGCCATAATCGGCCAAAACTGTGAGTGTTGATGACTGACACGTAAGCACACCTTGGGGTTCGAGAACAATGGAAATCACTTTGGGACACAAAACGGTGAGTAATAGTCCACGAAACGGGTCCGAATCAACCAAAATAGTGAGTGTTGATGACCGACACATAAACACACCCTAGGGTTTGTTAATCATGGAAATCACCCCGGAACCCCAAAACAGTGAGTAATAGTCAAGAAACGGGCCAGAATCGCACCTTGGGGTTCAACAACTATGAAAATAGCTTCGGGACCCAAAACGGTTCAATACTGTGAGTGTTGACGACGAACACATAAACGCTCCTAGGGGATCGACAATCGTGGAAATCGCTCGGGGACCCGAAAATAATGAGTAATAGTCCAAGAAACAGAACTAAATCGGCCAAAATTGTGAGTGTTGATGACCGACGCGTAAACACACCTTGAAGTTTGTCCATCCTGAAAATCACTTTGAGGTCCCCAAAACCGAGTAATAGTCCAAGAAACGGGGCAGAATTGGCCCAAACTGCGAGTCTTGACGACCAACACGTAAGCACACCTTGGGGTTCGACAATCATGGAAATCGCTTTGGGACCTCAGAATGGTGAGTAATATTTCACGAAATGAGTCAGAATTGACAAAACCCGCTAGTATTGATGACCGACACGTAAACGCACCCCGGGGTTCGTTAATGGTGGAAATCACTCCGGGACCCCACAACAGTGAGTAATGGTCCATGAAACAGGCCAGAATCGGCCAAAGCAGTGAGTGTTGATGCCTGACACGTAAACGCACCCCGGTGTTCGTTAATCATCGAAATCACTCCGGGACCCCAAAATAGTGCGTAATAATCCACGAATCGGGCCAGAATCGGCCAAAACACGTAAGCGCACCTTGGGTTCGACAACCATGGAAAACGCTTTGGGACCCCAAAACGGTGAGTAATAGTCCATGAAACGGGCCAGAATCGGCCAAAAGAGTGAGTCTGGATGACCGACATGTAAACCCACCCCGGGGTTCGTTACTCATGGAAATCACTCCGGGGCCACAATATAGTGCGTAATAGGCCACGAAACGGGCTAGAATCGGCCAAAACAGTGAGTGTTGATGACAGACACGTAAACGCACCCGGGGGTTCCTTAATCATGGAAATCACCCCGGGACCCCAAAACATTGAGTAATAGTCCACGAAATGGGCCAGAATCGGCCAAAACTGTGAGTGTTGATGACTATCATGTAAGCACACCTTGCGGTTCAAAAATAACGGAAATCGCTTCGGGACCCTAGAACGGTGATTAATAGTCCACGAAACTGGTCATAATTGGCCAAAACTGTGAGTGTTGACAATGGACACGTAAACGCACCCCAATGATCGTCAACCATGGAAATCCCTCTGGGAACCCAAAACAGTGAGTAATAGTGCACAAAGCGGACCAGAATCGGCCAAAATTGTGAGTAAAATGACTGACACGTAAACGCGCCCCAGGGTTCATCAACCGTGGAAATCACTCTGGGACCGCAAAACTGAGTAATAGTCCAACAAACGGGCCAGAATCGGCTTAAAGCGCGATTGTTGATGACCAACACGTAAGGGCACCTTGGGGTTCAACAACTATGGACACCGCTTCGGGACCCCAAAACGGTGAGTAATAGTCCACGAAACGGGTCAGAAGTCAATACTATGAGTGTAGACGACGGACACGTAAACGCATCCCCGGGGATCGTCAATCGTGGAAATTGCTCTGGGACCCCAAAATGATGAGTAATAGTGCATGAAACAGACCTGAATCGGCTTGTAAGTGTGTATGACCAACACGTAAACGCACCCCGAGGTTCGTCAATCGTGAAAATCACTTCGGGACCCCAAACTGAGTAATAGTCCAAGAAACGGAGCAAAATTGGCCCAAACTGCGAGTCTTGATGACCAACACATAAGCACACCTTAGGGTTCGACAATCATGGAAATCGCTTTGGGGCCTCAAAACTGTGAGTAATATTTCACAAAACGAGTCAGAATTGACGAAAACCGCGAGTGTTGATGACTGACACGTAAACGCACCCCGGGGTTCCTTAATGGTGGGAATCACTCCGGGACCCCACAACAGTGAGTAATAGTCCACGAAACGGGTCAGAATCGGCCAAAACAATGATTGTTGATGACCGACACGTAAACGCACCCTAGTGTTTGTTAATCATCGAAATCACTCCGGGACCCCAAAACAATGAGTAATAATAATCCACGAAACAGGCCAGAATCAGCCAAAACTATGAGTGTTGATGACTGACACGTAAGCGCACCTTGGGGTTCGACAACCATGGAAAACTCTTTGGGACCCGAAAACAGTGAGTAATAGTCCACGAAACGGGCCAGAATCGGCCAAAACACTGAGTGTTGATGACCGACACGTAAACGCACCCCGGGGTTTGTTAATCGTAGAAATCACTCCGGGACCCCAAAACAGTGAGTAGTAGTCCACGAAACAGGCTACAATCGGCCAAAATGTGAGTGTTGATGGCCGACACGTAAACACACCGTGGGGTTCTTTAATCATGCAAATCACCCGGGACCCCAAAGAAGTGAGTAATAGTCCACGAAACGGGCCAGAATCGGCCAAAATTATGAGTGTTGATTGTTGGAAATATGCCCTAGAGGCAATAGTAAAATGATTATTATTATATTTCCTTGTTCATGATAATTGTCTACTATTCATGCTGTAATTGCATTGACCGAAAACCGTGATACATGTGTGAATACATAAACCACAACATGTCCCTAGTGAGCCTCTAGTTGACTAGCTCGTTGATCAACAGATGGTTGATACGTCCATCTTGTATCATTCTTTTATATCAATATTTATTGCATTATTGGCTGTTATTACACATTATATCTCAATACTTATGGCTATTCTCCCTTATTTTACAAGGTTTGCCATGAAGAGGGGGAATGCCAACAGCTGGAATCCTGGCTGGAAAAGGAGCAAACATTGGAAACCTATTCTGCACTTCTCCAAAAATCCTGAAACTCCACGAAACATGTTTTTGGAATTAATAAGAATGATTGAGCGAAAGAAATACATCAGGGGGCCCACACCCTAGCCAGGAGGGTGGGGGGCGCGCCCACCCCTACTGGGCGCGCCCCCTATCTCCTGGGCCCCCTGGTGGCCCCCCGGTGTCCATCTTCTGCTATATGAGGGCTTTTACCCTGGAAAAAAAAATCATGGGCAAGCTTCCGGGAGGAAACTCCGCCACCACGAGGTGGAACCTTGGCGAAACCAATCTAGAGCTCCGGCAGAGCTGTTCTGCCGGGGACACTTCCCTCCGGGAGGGGGAAATCATCACCATCATCATCACCAACGATCCTCTCGCCGGGTGGGGGTCAATCTCCATCAACATATTCACCAGTACCATCTCCTCTCAGAACCCTAGTTCATCTCTTGTATCCAATCTTGTATCAAAACCACAAATTGGTACCTGTGGGTTGCTAGTAGTGTTGATTACTCCTTGTAGTTGATGCTAATCGGTTTACTTGGTGGAAGATCATATGTTCAGATCCTTAATGCATATTATTGCTCCTCTGATTATGAACATGAATATGCTTTGTGAGTAGTTACGTTTGTTCCTGAGGACATGGGTGAAGTCTTGCTATTAGTAGTTATGTGAATTTGGTATTCGTTCGATATTTTGATGAGATGTATGTTGTCTTTTGCTCTAGCGGGGTTATGTGAACGTGACTGCATGACACTTCACCATTATTTGGGCCTAGAGGAAGGCATTGGGAAGTAATAAATAGATGATGGCTTGCCAGAGTGACAGAAGCTTAAACCCTAGTTTATATGTTGCTTTGTTAGGGGCTGATTTGGATCCATATGTTTAATGATGTGGTTAGGTTTACCTTAATACTTCTTTTGTAGTTGCGGACGCTTGCAATAGGGGTTAATCATAAGTGGGATGCTTGTCCAAGTAAGGGCGGTACCCAAGCACTGGTCCACCCACATATCAAATTATCAAAGTACCGAACGCGAATCATATGAACGTGATGAAAACTAGCCTGACGATAATTCCCATGTGTCCTCGGGAGCTCCTTCCTCATTATAAGAAATTGTCCAGGCTTATCCTTTGCTACATAAAGGATTGGGCCACCTTGCTGCACTTTATTTACTTTCATTGCTTGTTACTCTTTACAATTTATCTTATCAGAAAACTATCTATTACCTACAATTTTAGTGTTTGCAGAGAAAACCTTACTAAAAACCGCTTATCATTTCCTTCTACTCCTCATTGGGTTCGACACTCTTACTTATCGAAAGGACTACGATAGATCCCCTACACTTGTGGGTCATCAAGACTCTTTTCTGGCGTTGTTGCCGGGGAGTGTAGTGCTTTTGGTGAGTGGAACTTGGTAAGGAAACATTTATATAGTGTGCTGAAATTTTCTGTTACTTGTCACTATGGAAACTAATCCTTTGAGGGGCTTGTTCGGGGTATCTTCACCCCGACCAGAAGAGCAAAGACTTGCTCCTCAACCTACTGAAATTTTTGAAAATATTTACTTTGAGATTCCTTCGGGTATGATATAGAAACTGCTAGCTAATCCATTTACAGGAGATGGAACATTGCATCCCGATTTACACCTTATCTTTGTGGATGAAGTTTGTGGATTATTTAAGCTTGCAGGTATTCCCGATGATGTTGTCAAAAGGAATGTCTACCCTTTATCTTTGAAGGGAGATGCATTGACATGGTATAGGCTATGTGATGATACGAGATCTTGGAATTATAAACGATTGAAGTTGGAATTTCACCAGAAGTTTTATCCTATGCATCTTGTTCATCGTGATCGTAATTACATATATAATTTCCGACCTCGCGAAGGAGAAAGCATCACTCAATCTTGGGGGAGGCTTAAATCATTGTTATATTCATGCCCCAATCATGAGCTCTCCTGAGAAATGATTATTCAAAAAATTTATGCTCGACTTTCTCTCAATGATCACAACCTGCTCGATACTTCCTGTGCTGGTTATTATATGCTGAAGACTATTGATTTCAAATGGGACTTACTGGAAAGAATTAAATGCAACTCTGAAGATTGGGGTTCCGACGATGGTAAGGAGTCAGGTATGACACCTAAGTTCGATTGTGTTAAATCTTTTATGGATACCCATGCTTTTCGTGGATTTAGCGCTAAATATGGACTTGACTCTGAGATAGTAGCTTCTTTCTGCAAATCCTTTGCTACTCACGATGATCTCCCTAAGGAGAAATGGTTTAAATATAATCCTCCCGTTGAAGTGAAAGTAGATGCACCTATTACAGTTGAAGAAAAGACTATAACCTATAGTGATCCTATTGTTCCTACTACTTATGTTGAGAAACCTCCTTTCCCTGTTAGGATAAAGGATCATGCTAAAACTTCAACTATTGTTCGTAAGAGTGTAGGACCTTGAAGTATGTCCAGAGGGGGGGTGATTAGACTACTTGACCAATTAAAAACTTAACCTTTTCCCAATTTTAGAGTTTTGCATATTTTAGCTATCTTAGGACAAGTCAAGCAATCATCACACAAATCAAGCAAGCATGTAAAGAGTATATGGGCAGCGGAAATTAAAGCATGCAACTTGCAAGAAAGTAAAGGGAAGGGTTTGGAGGATTCAAACGCAATTGGAGACACGGATGTTTTTGGCGTGGTTCCGATAGGTGGTGCTATCGTACATCCACGTTGATGGAGACTTCAACCAAAGAAGGGTAACGGTTGTGCGAGTCCACGGAGGGCTCCACCCACGAAGGGTCCACGAAGAAGCAACCTTGTCTATCCCACCATGGCTGTCGCCCATGAAGGACTTGCCTCACTAGCGGTAGATCTTCACGAAGTAGGCGATCTCCTTGCCCTTACAAACTCCTTGGTTCAACTCCACAATCTTGTCGGAGGCTGCCAAGTGACACCTAGCCAATCTAGGAGACACCACTCTCCAAGAAGTAACAAATGGTGCGTTGATGATGAACTCCTTGCTCTTGTGCTTCAAATGATAGTCTCCCCAACACTCAACTCTCTCTCATAGGATTTGGATCTGGTGGAAAGAGGATTTGAGTGGAAAGCAACTTGGGGAAGGCTAGAGATCAAGATTCATATGGTAGGAATGGAATATCTTGGCCTCAACACATGAGTAGGTGGTTCTCTCTCAGAAATGGTAAGTTGGAAGTGTAGGTTTAGTCTGATGGCTCTCTCCACGAATGAAGAGGAGGTGGAGGGGTATATATAGCCTCCACACAAAATCTAACCGTTACACACAATTTACCAAACTCGGTGGGACCGATTCAACAGACTCGGTCGGACCGATTTAGTAAACCTAGTGACCGTTAGTGATTTTCGGTGGGACTGACATGCAACTCGGTGAGACCGATTCGGTTAGGGTTAGGGCATAACGTAATCATGGTAAGACCAATTACACAAACTCGGTGAGACCGATTTTGGTAATAAGCTTTCCAGAGAGTTGGTCAGGTAAACTCGGTGGGACCGATTTGCTCTTTTCGGTGAGACCGAAATGTTACCAAAGGGAAATAGAGAGTTTACACTGCAATCTCGGTGGGATCGATCGCTCACTTCGGTTTGACCGAAACGTTACGAAGGGAAACAAAGAGATTACAATCCCATCTCGCTGAGACTGAGATCCCTATCGGTAGGACCGATTTGCCTAGGGTTTCTGGCAGTGGCTATGACATTTGAAATCGGTGGCGTCGGGTTGGAAGAATCGGTGTAACCGATGTTGGCTTTGGGTTTAGGTCATTTGTGGATGTGAGAAAGTAGCTGAGGGTTTTGGAGCATATCACTAAGCACATGAAGCAAGAGGCTCATTAAGCAACACCTCATCCCTCCTTGATAGTATTGGCTTTTCCTATAGACTCAATGTGATCTTGGATCACTAAAATATAAAATGAAGAGTCTTGAGCTTTTGAGCTTGAGCCAATCCTTTATCCTTAGTATTTTGAGGGATCCACTTTCATCATCCATGCCATGCCATTCATTGAGCTTTCCTGAAATAATAGTCTTGGAATAGCATTAGCTCAATGAGCTATATGTTGTTATGAATTACCAAAACCACCTAGGGATAGTTGCACTTTCAATCTCCCCCTTTTTGGTAATTGATGACAACATATAGATCAAAGCTTCGACAAATGATAATAAGATTGAAAAACATCGTCGCTTTTAGAAGTATGTGATAAGCAAGAGCTCCCCCTAAATTTGTGCATAGTTTAAAATTTGCTTTGAACTGCAAATGCACAAGGAATTAGGCTCATGGGTTACTCTTCCATGTCACATACATCTTGGTGGAGCACTCAAAATGATGAATATTGAATATATGCACTCGTCACCAAGCAAAGTGAATGATCACATAGGATAGATAAGATAATATCATCAAACATGCATAAGTGTAGCTTATGATCAAACACATGATCATCAATGTCTCACAGATAACAGCATAGTATCTCAAGCAATCGAAAGCAAACAAGTTTGAACCACTAAAGCAAGAGAGAATAAAAGCAACACTCTCTCTCTCGAAGCCTATGATCTATACATTTTTCTCCCCCTTTGGCAACAAGTTACCAAAAAGTTCATAGAAAATGCATAGTGCTAGATCGACTCTCAGGCTTGATCTTCAGTTGGTGGTGTAGAGATGGCTCCTTGGACGAAGGCTTCAGTTGATGTAGAGGGAGCTGGAGGAGTTGGTGCTGGAGCTGGTTGCACTGGAGCTATAGGAGCTAGAGCTGGTGCAAATGATGTGGCTCTGGTGTCTGGCACGGGCACAGCAGCTGACCTCTGAGCTCTAGGCACTCTGGCAAATACATTAGTGGTAGTCTTACCCTTCCTCTCCTGCATGTCATCCTGTAGCTGCTCCACAACTGACTGAATTTCAGTTAGTTTGACATCTAGATCATAGAATTTTTGTTCCATGATTCTTTCCAAGCTCTCCTGATTTTGAGTGAGGCTGTCCAATCCCTTCTCAATCCTCAAAGATGATGCTATCAAGTAACCAAGCTGCTCCTACTTGTTCTTCAAGAAATACTCAGATGCCTCCTCTTGAGTTGGCATCTTGGCAGCCTTCTCCTTCCTTGCCTTCTCCTTCTTCTCTTGAGCTTGAACTGATGATGGATCATCCTCATTCATGACAACCTCATTGTCCTCAAAGTCTGGATAGAGAGGAAAATGTTCCCTATCCAATAGATATTTGCCTGTGCCCATCTTTGAGTTAATCAACTCCTGAATCTGAGGGGCATATCCACAGCTCCTCTTCTGATTTGCTGCAGTCCTCTTAATGGTTTCAACTATAAGGCTCATGACCTTGAATTTCTGTGGCACATCAAATAAATGCAACATATTGATTGCATGCCCTCTGATCATGTTGTGGTCACCTGACTTAGGCAATAGTGTGTGCCTTAGGATCCAATTGATTGTAGGCAGCCCTGACAGAAGAAAGTGGACTGATTCAAAAGAGAAAGTCTCTAGAGATTTGTCTGGGATCTCCTTGTACATATGTGCCATGGTATTGTGTCCCATTTTGTTCTTGGCATATACATCCAGGTCATCATCATTTTCCTTTGGGGCATTTATCAGTTTTGCCCACTCCTCAACAGTTGACTGGTACCTTGTACCTTCAGACATCCAAACTATCCTCCCATCTGGATAGAAGTGTGTTGTGGAGTAGAATTGCATGATAAGTTCATCATTCCAGTTTGTGAGCTTTTGCCCAACAAAATCTGCAACTCCACAAGCAACAAAATTGTTTTGCACTCCAGGATAGTGCTCTTCATTTTCCTTCATGTAGGTCCAGTCGACCCACCTCATATCACAAACTATGGGCTTCTTATCCAACAAAATTGTCTCATAGAAGTCATGTTGTTCCTTTGTATGGAACCTGTAATCAACATCAGTTCTTCTCCTTGTGGCATATGGATCTGCCATCCTCCATAGCCTTAACCCTGAATCTTTTCTGATGTTCATGTCCTCAGCCACAGGATGGGCATCATTGTGGTATGGTATCTTGGGCTTGAGCTTCCTCAGAACTTGTCCTTCATCTTCCTACTCAGCAACATTAGGCACTGGGGCCTTGTTCTTCTCAGCAGCTGGAATACTCCTGGTATTCCGCTTTGGTGCAGACTTGGCCTTGGGGGCAGCTTTGGGTGCTTCCTTGGGCTTAGATGTTGCAGCCCCTGATCTAATAGCATCACCCTTAAGCTTTGGTGCCTTGGGTGCTGGTGCAGCAACCTCTTCTTCTTCTTCCATCATGGAAGATTGACCAACAACTCTGGCCATGGTCTTCTTGACCCTTTCCTTCCTTTTCTTTCCTTCAACAGCAGCTGGCTCTTTGGGATCAGGCTTCTCAGGTATTTGAGTTGAGACTCTGGCTTTGGACATTGGTTGTCTTCCTGCAGGCCTTTTAATATTCATGACTGGCTTAGTATGCTTTGCTGAGCCATACTCCTTTTTGAGTACTACCTTCTTGGAGGTAGCCTCATCCTCTTCAGCTCTATAATCCTCATCTTCAGAGTCTGAGGTTCACTTCTTCCTTTGCCTGGTAGCAGCCTTAGGAAGGTTGCTATGAGTGCTTCTGCTGCCTTCATCTGAAGTGATGGAGGGACTAGTGCCCTCACTCATGTGCATCTACCCTTCTGACCTGTTCTGACTGTCACTCTGGTCTGACATGCTGCAAACACTAATTGCTGACCCTGTTAAGAGTTATAGATGAGATAGAGTGGACGAGCATCACAAAATGCAGAGATTTTTGCAAAAGAATGATTCAAAAATTCAGTTTTAGTTTTCCACAGAAAGCATTTCAGATCAACCGATTTTCAAACTTGGTGATACCGAAGCAGTTTTGGAACCTAAACTGATGAACTCGGTTGGACCGAGTCACAGTTTGCTAGCACCAAGACTGCTAGGGTTTCACAATGTCCTAAAATCGGTCGCACCGATTAGCAATTCTCGGTCAGACCGAGAGTTACTATGCAATGGCATAAGCCAAATTGGTGGGACCGAGTTTTTCAACTCGGTGGGTCCGAGATGGTTTCGGCGGAAACCTAACCCTAAATTTTCAAATCTCATCTAATCTATGGATTGCATTGACTGGATAGGAGTGTTTCAATCGTGGCAAGAATCAATAAGAACACATTGTGCTAGGAAGACGAGGATAGCACAGTGATTGAGTCCATACTCTAGCTCGGCGATGAACTCGCTATGGCGGCAACGGCGGGGTTGAATTCCGTTGACGGCGGCGGAGACCAGCGACAGGACGCGGCTGGCGATGAGGAGACGATCCGGAGACCTTGGAGGCAGAGCGAGCTATTGCGCGGGCGAAGGGGTTCGGAGGAATTTCCAAATTTTTGCCCGTGACTATATATAGCCCGACCCTATCGGTGTGACCGAGTGGAACAACTCGGTGGCACCGAGATGCATAACTGTGTTCAGTTACAGCAACTCGGTGTGACCAAAAAGTTCAAATCAGTTGCACCGAGATTGAAAACCTAGATCGAGTTGGTGATCTCGGTAGGACCGAAATGGAGGAATCGGTCAGACCGAGAATCACAAAGAAGTTTTGGAAGTTTAATTCTATGACGAATCGGGGACTCCGAGTGCTCCTCACACAGAGTGGTTCGAATCTGACTTGATCAATTTTTGTGATTTAGCATGAATAGAGTTTGAGACGAGAAAAGCATAGATAGCTAGAGAAGGTTCTTAGGCATTCTTGTCCATCCACTTGGCCAAAAGAAGAAAGAACCAAACAATCAAAACAACAAGTGGATGTCCTTGAATGACTAAAATATGCACCAACATGCTCACACAATTAGATGGCAAAAGAAATATGTGGCAAAGCATGCACAACCAATTCTAGCATCTATCAAACAATTGGCGATGACTAGGTCATCTATATATGAGTATATTGACTTAGGAGCCAAATGAGAACATTTGATCATAGGTCATACTCATCGTTTAAGCTTAAGTGGGGTTACCACTTTTACATAATGCATTGATGTGTTCACACCATTAGAGTTGCTTTGACTCAGTTCTTAGAGTTAAGCTCCCCCTAGATGTGAGATCCCCTTTTAGAGGGATGAACTAACCTTGGGTTTTGTCGATGATGACTTCATGTAGGTGTTGAAGATGTGGATGCTCAATGTTGATGTAGATCATTTGGAGCAATCCGTTGGAGTGAGTTGCACTTTCAACTTGCCTACATGGGTTAGTCCCACAATGAACAAACAAGAATATCCATAGACATAGAGTGATGCGCACACAAGATAATGTCCATGAAAAAATTAGGTTACCTTGACCCTTGCCTTACCAACATGAGGGTTTGTGACTCCTTGAACTAGTGCAAGATGTGGAAGTTGATTGCACTTGTCATTGCCATAATGATATGAGTGAAGAATGTTGGTGGAGTCACCCTCAAGAACTCTCTAGTTCTTCTTCTTCGGGATCCACATCATCTTGATTGGAATCCTTGGAGTTGTAGTTGTACTTGATGAAGTAGAACTTGACGTAGTCTTGGGAATCCACTTGACCGAGACCTTAGGTGCTTCTTCAAATGCATCAATCTCTTCTTGAAGCTTGTCCTTGCCTTTGTTCTTGTGGTCTTGTGGTGGAAGATCATCTTGAGCTTGTGTTCCCTTGAAGGAAGCATGATCATACTTCTCTTGTTGAGGAACAAACTTCGTCTTGGGGTATTGATCTTCTTCCCACTCAACTCCATTGGCATTGAACTTTCGTTCAAAACCAACACCTTGATTCTTCCGGTGTCTTCCTTGCTTGCGTACAATTTCCTCGAATTGCTTACTCCCGGCAAGGCTCTTGTAGACACCTTTCTCTATAATTCCCTTCAATAAGCTATTTTCTTGCTCAAGTGTAACTTGGCTAAGAGAATCATTAGTGGAATCAAGAGAACTACTAGAAGCAACAATATTGACATTATTATTGTTACTACTAGAGGAAGTATCTTTCTTGTACTTGTTACTAGACTTGACTTGAGGCATGTAAGTAGATAGGAGTAAACGCTTGGCAATGTAAGAAGAACTTTTCTTACGGAGATCGTCATTGGTTGCTTTTAAGAACTCATGCTCTTGCTCAAGATTGAGCTTTTCAAAGCGTAACTTCTCATGAGCCCTTAAAAGTTCTCGATGATCTTCGAAGATAGTTTCATGAGCCAACTTAAGATTGTTTAGTTCTTTAGTTAGAAGCTCAATTTTCTCCTTATCATTGTCATTTGTTTTATCTTGATTATCATGATTAATTGACGTTTCATCATAGTATTCATCACTAGATTTGTCAACAAGTACATCATCATCCACAAGCAAGTCATCTTCACTATTGAAATCAACATACTCATGATGTGTTACCTTTGGACCTTTGGCCATGAAGCATCTTCCAATTCCTTCATTTGGTGAATCAAATATGTTGTAGGAGTTGGTTGACACAAGTGCTAGACAGGCAACACCTTCATCTTGAGTATATTCGGAGTCGGAGTGATAGCTTCTCTCGGAGTGTTTGTCGGAGTCGGAGCCGGATACCCATTCACCAACATGAGCTTGATGTCTTCGTTTTGTGTAGCTCCTTGATGACTTGTCCTTCCTTTCCGAATCCTTGCTTCTCCGTGAGGGTCTTCGTTCATAACGATCATCTCTACTCCTCCTCTCTCTTGGTGGTGATTCTTCTCTTTTGCTTCTTCTTTTTGGAGAATATCCTCTTCTTTTGTAGGGTGCCGTACACTCATTGGAATAGTGTTCAGGCCTCCCACAATTGTAGCAATTGCGCTCTCGACTAGAAGATCTTTTGTCATGATAAGACCTTGACTTGGAGCTTCTTTCTTTGCTTCTACTCTTGTAGAATTTGTTGAAGTTATTCACCATTAAGCTCAATTCTTCATTGAAGGTTTGTTTATCACTTGATGATGTGGGGGCTTTACTTGAGGCTTTGTAAGCACCACTTGACTTGTTGTGAAGTTTCTCCTTATCCTTGAGTGACATCTCATGAGCAACAATTCTTCCAATGACTTCCGTTGGCTTGAGATCTTTGTAGTTTGGCATCATTTGGATCAATGTGCACACGGTATCATACTTTCCATCCAATGCTCTTAGGATCTTCTTGATGATGAATCTATTGGTCATCTCTTCACTCCCTAAGCTGGCAATCTCATTTGTAATAAGAGCAAGCCTAGAGTACATTTCAGCGACACCTTCACCATCCTTCATTTTGAACTTATCAAGCTGACTTTGGAGCACATCCAACTTGGATTCCTTGACAGATTCGGTACCTTCGTGCATATCAATCAAAGTATCCCAAATTTCCTTTGCATTCTCAAGGCGGCTGATTTTGTTGAATTCTTCGGGGCACAATCCGTTGAAGATGATATCACAAGCTTGAGCGTTGTATTGCAGCATCTTCAATTCTTCCGCATTAGCTTCATGGTCCGGCTCTCTCCCATCAAAGAATTCACGTTGCAAGCCAATACAAATAATTGCCCAAACGGCGGGGTTATGTCCGAGAATATGCATTTTCATCTTATGCTTCCAACTAGCAAAGTTAGTACCATCAAAGTAAGGACCTCTACGGTGATAATTTCCCTCGCTAGACGCCATACTCTCCTAGGTTGTGAAACCAAGGCTATGACCACCAAAAGCTATGGAAATCAAAGCAAATGGAGACCAAAGCTCTGATACCACTTGTAGGACCTTGAAGTATGTCTAGAGGGGGGTGATTAGACTACTTGACCAATTAAAAACTTAACCTTTTCCCAATTTTAGAGTTTTGTAGATTTTAGCTATCTTAGGACAAGTCAATCAATCATCACACAAATCAAGCAAGCATGCAAAGAGTATATGGGCAGCGGAAATTAAAGCATGCAACGTGCAAGAAAGTAAAGGGAAGGGTTTGGAGGATTCAAACACAATTGGAGACACGGATGTTTTTGGCGTGGTTCCGATAGGTGGTGCTATCGTACATCCACGTTGATGGAGACTTCAACCAAAGAAGGGTAACGGTTGCGCGAGTCCACGGAGGGCTCCACCCACGAAGGGTCCACGAAGAAGCAACCTTGTCTATCCCACCATGGCCGTCGCCCACGAAGGACTTGCCTCACTAGCGATAGATCTTCACGAAGTAGGCGATCTCCTTGCCCTTACAAACACCTTGGTTCAACTCCACAATCTTGTCAGAGGCTCCCAAGTGACACCTAGCCAATCTAGGAGATACCACTCTCCAAGAAGTAACAAATGGTGCGTTGATGATGAACTCCTTGCTCTTCTGCTTCAAATGATAGTCTCCCCAACACTCAACTCTCTCTCATAGGATTTGGATCTGGTGGAAAGAGGATTTGAGTGGAAAGCAACTTGGGGAAGGCTAGAGATCAAGATTCATATGGTAGGAATGGAATATCTTGGCCTCAACACATGAGTAGGTGGTTCTCTCTCAGAAATGGTAAGTTGGAAGTGTAGGTTTAGTCTGATGGCTCTGTCCACGAATGAAGAGGAGGTGGAGGGGTATATATAGCCTCCACACAAAATCTAACCGTTACACACAATTTACCAAACTCGGTGGGACCGATTCAACAGACTCGGTCGGACCGATTTAGTAAACCTACTGACCGTTAGTGATTTTCGGTGGGACTGACATGCAACTCGGTGAGACCGATTCGGTTAGGGTTAGGGCGTAACGCAATCATGGTAAGACCGATTACACAAACTCGGTGAGACCGATTTTGGTAATAAGCTTTCCAGAGAGTTGGTCAGGTAAACTCGGTGGGACCGATTTGCTCTTTTCGGTGAGACCGAAATGTTACAAAAGGGAAACAGAGAGTTTACATTGCAATCTCGGTGGGACCGATCGCTCACTTCGCTTTTACCGAAACATTATGAAGGGAAACAGAGAGATTACAATCCCATCTCGGTGAGACCAAGATCCCTATCGGTAGGACCGATTTGCCTAGTGTTTGTGGCAGTGGCTATGCCATTTGAAATCGGTGGCGCCGGGTTGGAAGAATCGGTGTGACCGATTTTGGCTCTGGGTTTAGGTCATTTGTGGATGTCAGGAAGTAGCTAAGGGTTTTGGAGCATATCACTAAGCACATGAAGCAAGAGGCTCATTAAGCAACACCTCATCCCTCCTTGATAGTATTGGCTTTTCCTATAGACTCAATGTGATCTTGGATCACTAAAATATAAAATGAAGAGTCTTGACCTTTTGAGATTGAGCCAATCCTTTGTCCTTAGTATTTTGAGGATCCACTTTCATCATCCATGCCATGCCATTCATTGAGCTTTCCTGAAATAATAGTCTTGGAATAGCATTTGCTCAATGAGCTATATGTTGTTATGAATTACCAAAACCACCTAGGGATAGTTGCACTTTCAAAGAGTAATACTAGGACTTATACACCTCCTGAGCAAATCAAAGTTGAACCTAGTATTTATATGGCTAAAGATCTCTTGGATGATGATTTGGATGGGCATGTTATTTATTTCTATGGTGAGACTGCTAATATTGCTAGACCAGATACTAAGATACATAGACCTGTCATAGGCATGCATGTTATTTCTGTTAAAATAGGAGATCATTGTTATCATGGCTTATGTGATATGGGTGCTAGTGCTAGTGCAATACCCTATGATTTATATAAAGAAATTATGCACGAAATTGCACCCGTCGAATTAGAAGACATTGATGTTACTATTAAGCTTGCTAATAGGGATACCATTAAACCAGTTGGGATAGTTAGAGATGTTGATGTTTTGTGTGGGAAGGTTAAATACCCTGCTGATTTTCTTGTTCTTGGTTCCCCACAAGATGATTTTTGTCCCATTATTTTCGGTAGACCCTTCTTGAACACGGTTAAGGCTAGGATTGATTGTGAAAAGGATACTGTTACAATTGGCTTAGAGGGTATGTCTCATGAGTTTAACTTTGCTAAGTTTCATAGACAACCTCCTGATAGAGAATCACCTAGTAAGGATGAGATTATTGGTCTTGCTACTATTGCCGTACCTCCTACTGATCCGTTAGAACAATATTTGCTAGACCATGAAAATGAAATGTTTATGAAGGAAAGAAGGGAAATAGATGAAGTGTTCCTTAAACAGGAACCTATGCTAAAACATAACCTTCCCATTGAAATTCTTGGGGATCCCCCTCCACCCAAGGGTGATCCCATGTTTGAATTCAAACCATTACCTGATAATCTTAAGTATGCTTATCTTGATGAGAAGAAAATATATCATGTTATTATTAGTGCTAACCTTTCAGAGGAAGAAGAAGAAAGATTATTGAAAACTCTGAAGAAGCACCGAGCTGCTATTGGATATACTCTGGATGATCTTAAGGGCATTAGTCCCACGTTATGCCAACACAAAATTACAGCGGAGAAAGATGCCAAACCAATTAGAGATCCTCAACGACGACTGAATCCCAAGATGAAACAAGTGGTAAGAAAGGAGATACTAAAGATCCTTGAAGTAGGTATAATTTATCCCATTGCTGATAGTGAATGGGTAAGTCATGTCCATTGTATTCCTAAAAAGGGAGGTATTACCGTTGTTCCTAATGATAAAGATGAATTGATCCCGCCAAGAATTATTACAGGTTATAGGATGGTAATTGATTTCCATAAATTAAATAAAGCTACTAAGATAGAGCATTACCCTTTACCTTTTATTGATCAAATGCTAGAAAGACTATCCAAACACACACATTTCTGCTTTCTAGATGGTTATTTTGGCTTCTCTCAAATACCTGTGTCAGTGGGGGATCAATCAAAAACTACTTTCACTTGCCCTTTCGGTACTTTTTCTTATAGACGTATGCCTTTTGGTTTATGTAATGCACCTGCTACCTTTCAAAGATGTATGATGGCTATATTCTCTGTCTTTTATGAAAAGATTTTTGAGGTATTCATGGATGACTTCTCCGTTTATGGATCCTCTTTTGACGATTGCTTAAGCAACCTTGATCAAGTTTTGCAGAGAAGTGAAGACACTAGCCTTGTCTTGAATTTGGAAAAGTGCCACTTTATGGTTAATGAAGGCATTGTCTTGGGACACAAGATCTCCGAGAGAGGTATTGAAGTTGATAAAGCTAAAGTTGATGCTATTGAAAAGATGCCATGTCCCAAGGACATAAAAGGTATAAGAAGTTTCCTTGGTTACGCCGGTTTTTATAGGAGGTTCATTAATGACTTTTCTAAAATCTCTAGGCCTCTGATTAATTTATTGCAAAAAGATATTCCTTTTGTCTTTGATGATGATTGTGTAGAAGCATTTGAAATACATAAGAAATCATTGATCACTGCACCTATTGTCCAGCCACCTGATTGGAATTTACCTTTTGAAATTATGTGTGATGCTAGTGATTATGCTATAGGTGTTGTTCTAGGGCAAAGAGTTGATAAGAAATTGAATGTTATCTAGTATGCTAGTAAGACTCTTGATACTGCCCAGAGAAATTATGCTACTTCTAAAAAAGAATTCTTAGCAGTCATGTTTGCATGTGATAAGTTTAGACCTTATATCGTTGATTCCAAAGTTACTATTCACACTGATCATGCTGCTATTAAATATCTTATGCAAAAGAAAGACGCTAAGCCTAGACTCATTAGATGGGTTCTCCTTCTCCAAGAATTTGATTTGCATATTATTGATAGAAATGGAGCTGAGAACCCCGTTGCAGACAACTTATCTAGGTTAGAGAATGTTCTTGATGACCCACTGCCTATTGATGATAGCTTTCCTGATGAACAATTAGCGGTCATTAATGCTTCTTATACTGCTCCTTGGTATGCTGATTATGCTAATTACATTGTTGCTAAATTTATACCACCTAGTTTCACATAGCAGCAAAAGAAAAAGTTTTTTTATGATTTAAGACATTACTTCTGGGATGACCCACACCTTTATAAAGAAGGAGTAGATGGTGTTATTAGACGTTGTGTGCCTGAGCGTGAACAGGAACAGATCCTACGGAAGTGTCACTCTGAATCCTATGGAGGACACCACGCTGGAGATAGAACTGCACATAAGGTACTGCAATCTAGTTTTTATTGGCCTACTCTCTTCAAAGATGCTCGTAAGTTTGTCTTATCTTGTGATGAATGTCAAAGAATTGGTAACATTAGTAGACGTCAAGAAATGCCTATGAATTTTTCTCTTCTTATCGAAACGTTTGATGTTTGGGGCTTTGATTATATGGGACCTTTTCCTGCCTCTAATGATTACACACATATTTTAGTTGCTATTGATTACGTTACTAAGTGGGTAGAAGATATTCCAACTAGTAGTGCTGATCATAACACTTCTATTAAAATGCTTAAAGAAGTTATTTTCCCGAGGTTTGGAGTCCCTAGATATCTTATGACTGATCATAACATTTTATTCATGGTGCTTTCCGTAAGATGCTTGCTAAGTATGATGTCAATCATAGAATTGCATCTCCTTATCATTCGCAGTCTAGTGGTCAAGTAGAGTTGAGCAATAGAGAGCTCAAATTAATTTTACAAAAGACTGTCAATAGATCTAGAAAGAATTGGTCCAAAAAACTTGATGATGCATTATGGGCCTATAGAATTGCATACAAAAATCCTATGGGTATGTCTCCTTATAAGATGGTTTATGGAAAAGCATGTCATTTACCTCTTGAACTTGAACATAAAGCATATTGGGCTATTAAAGAGCTCAATTATGACTTCAAACTTGCCGATGAGAAGAGGTTGTTTGACATTAGCTCACTTGATGAATGGAGAACCCAAGCCTATGAGAATGCCAAGCTATTCAAAGAAAAAGTCAAACGCTGGCATGACAAAAGGATACAAAAGCGTGAGTTTAACGTAGGATATTATGTGTTATTATTCAACTCTCGTTTGAGATTTTTTGCAGGAAAACTTCTCTCTAAATGGGAAGGTCCTTACGTTATCGAGGAGGTCTATCGTTCTGGTGCTATAAAAATTAACAACTTCGAAGGGACAAGTCCGAGGGTGGTGAACTGTCAAAGAATTAAACATTATATCTTAGGTAATCCTATCAATGTTGAAACTAATATTATTGAGATCGTAACCCCGGAGGAATATATAAGGGACACTTTCCAGAACGTTCCAGACTCCGAAAAGGAATAGATATGTGGTACGGTAAGTAAACCGACTACAAAAAAACTCCAATGGCAGTTTTTATCAGTTTTGGAAAATTTAAGAATTTTAGGAAGAAAGAAGTAGTCTGAGGGGGACACACGAGGCCCCCACAAGAGTGGAGGGTGCGCCCACCCTTACTGGGTGCGCCCCCTGTCTCGTGGACACCTCATATGCCTCCCGGACTCCATTTTCTTGCACGTTACGTATTTTGGTCGGTAAAAATTCATTATATAAACTCCCGAAGGTTTTGACCACTGTATCACGCAATTATCCTCTATTTTAATTTTGAGCTGTTCATGTTGTAGTTTAAGAGCAAGATGTCTTCTCAAGAGTCAATCGGGGAGAGTCGGGTGTCTCACCTGACACCAGGTCCAGGAGCAAATATCAATGCTTATCACTTTGGGACATCAACGAAGGATGAGATGGAGGCTGATTTGAAAAGGATAGATGCCATGGAGGAAGATCAAGAAGTCACCTCTCATCTCGAAGCAGGATCCATGATGGGGGAACTACATAGCTCGGCTATTCCAAATTCAGTCATCCCTTCCAATTTTAGATTTCTTTCTTGTGAAAATATGAAAAATAGTGTTACTTGTTCTCCAGAAGCTATGCAGCATCCTTGGGTAAAGGGATCTTTAGCCGTTACGCGAAAGCTCCGCAAAGAAATTATGGACCTCAAACAACAAGTCAATAAGCTCGAGGAGGAGAATCATATCCTGAGGGACATCATTGCCAAGAAGATCATAACACCAACCGTGAAGAAGGGGGCATAATCACATGGGTATGGTCACTCCCCATGGCAACTGCCAAGCTTGGGGGAGGTGCCCCGGTATCGTATCACCATCACACCCCTATCTTTACCGCTTTATTTAGTTCAATTCTTTTAGTAGTATCTTGATCTAGTAGATTGAAGTTTTAGAATTAATTAGTCTTGAGTTTTGCTTTATGATCTCTTTATGTAATCGACTCCGTGAGCTATCTATAATAAAGTTTAGTGTTGAGTCAAGGGCTTTGCTATCTTGCTATGATCTTGAGAAAGTAGAAAGAATAAAAGAGTTCATATTGATCTTATGGTTAGTGATGACTTCACACATAGAAAGTATGAGGCATAAAAGTTCTTGAGAGGTGATAAATGTAGTTTTGGTCATCGTTGCAATTAATAGGAAGTGATAACGAAAGAGAGGTTCACATACAAATATATTATCTTGGACATCTTTTATGATTGGGAGCACTCGTTAAGTATGACATGCTAAAAAAGTTGACGTTGGACAAGGAAGACAATGTAATGGCTTATGTTTTCTCACATCTCGGTTAAAGTATATTGTCATTGACCTTCCAAACATGTTGAGCTTGCCTTCCCCCTCATGCTAGCCAAATTCCTTGCACCAAGTAGAGATACTACTTGTGCTTCCAAATATCCTTAAACCCAGTTTTGCCATGCGAGTCCACCATACCTACCTATGAATTGAGTAAGATTCTTCAAGTAAGTTGTCTTTTTGCAGGCAATAAAAATTGCTATCTAAATATGTATGACTTATTAGTGCAGAGAAAATAAGCTTTATATGATCTTGTTGTGGAAGCAATAAAAGCGACGGACTGCATAATAAAGGTCCACATACAAGGGGCAATATAAAGTGACGTTCTTTTGCATTAAAATTTTGTGCATCCAACCCTAAACACGCATGACGACCTCTGCTTCCCTCTGCGAAGGGCCTATCTTTTACTTTATGTTTTTACTTTATGCTTGAGTCAAGGTGATCTTCACCTTTCCCTTTTTCATTTTATCCTTTGGCAAGCTCCTCGTGTTTGAAAGATCATGATATATATATCCAACTGGATGTAAGTTAGCATAGGCTATTATTGTTGACATCACCTAAAGGTGAATACATTGGGAGGCAACACAATAAGCCCCTATCTTTTTGAGTGTCCGGCTGAAACTCAATAACCACAAGTATTGCGTGAGTGTTAGCAATTGTAGAAGACTACAAGATAGTTGAGTATGTGGACTTGCTGAAAAGCCTCTATTGTTGACTCTTTCTAATGTTATGATAAATTGCAATTGCTTCAATGACTGAGATTATAGTTTGTTAGTTCTCAATGAAGTTTTTGAACCATACTTGACATTGTAAATTGATTGTTACTTTAGTACAAGAAATCATATGATAAAATCTATATATGTTGTTGTTACAAGAATGATCATGATGCCCTCATGTCCGTATTTTATTTTTATCGACACCTCTATCTCTAAACATGTGGACATATTTTTCAATTTCGGCTTCCGCTTGAGGACAAGCGAGGTCTAAGCTTGGGGGAGTTGATACGTCCATTTTGCATCATGCTTTTATATCAATATTTATTGCATTATGGGCTGTTATTACACATTATATCTCAATACTTATGGCTATTCTCCCTTAGTTTACAAGGTTTACCATGAAGAGGGGGAATGCCGACAATTGGAATCCTGGCTGGAAAAGGAGCAAACATTGGAAACCTATTCTGCACTGCTCCAAAAATCCTGAAACTCCACAAAACATGTTTTTGGAATTAAAAAGAATTATTGAGTGGAAGAAATACATCAGGGGGCCCACACCCTGGACAGGAGGGTGGGGGGCGCGCCCACCCCTACTGGGCGCGCCCCCTATCTCCTGGGCCCCTTGTGGCCCCCCGGTGTCCATCTTCTGCTATATGAGGGATTTTACCCTGGAAAAAATCGTGGGCAAGCTTACGAGACGAAACTCCGCCGCCACGAGGCGGAACCTTGGCGGAACCGAGGCAAAGCTGTTCTGCCGGGGACACTTCCCTCCGGGAGGGGGAAATCATCACCATCATCAACAACAACGATCCTCTTATCGGGAGGGGGTCAATCTCTATCAACATCTTCACCAACACCATCTCCTCTCAAAACCCCAGTTCATCTCTTGTATCCAATCTTGTATCAAAACCACAAATTGGTAGCTGTGGGTTGCTAGTAGTGTTGATTACTCCTTGTAGTTGATGATAATTGGTTTACTTGGTGGAAGATCATATGTTCAGATCCTTAATGCATATTATTACTCCTCTGATTATGAACATGAGTATGCTTTCTGAGTAGTTATGTTTTTTCCTGAGGACATGGGTGAAGTCTTGCTATTAGTAGTCATGTGAATTTGGTATTCGTTCGATATTTTGATGCGATATATGTTGTCTTTTCCTCTAGTGGTGTTATGTGAACGTCGACTGCATGACACTTCACCATTATTTGGGCCTAGAGGAAGGCATTGGGAAGTAATAAGTAGATGATGGGTTGCTAGAGTGACAGAAGCTTAAACCCTAGTTTATCCGTTGCTTTGTTAGGGGCTGATTTGGATCCATATGTTTAATGTTGTGGTTAGGTTTACCTTAATACTTCTTTTGTAGTTGCGGACGCTTGCAATAGGGGTTAATCATAAGTGGGATGCTTGTCCAAGTAAGGGTAGTACCCAAGCACCGGTCCACCCACATATCAAATTATCAAAGTACTGAATGTGAATCATATGAACGTGATGAAAACTAGCTTGATGATAATACCCATGTGTCCTCGGGAGCTCCTTCCTCATTATAAGAAATTGTCCAGGCTTATCCTTTGCTACATAAAGGATTGGGCCAACTTGCTACACTTTATTTACTTTCATTGCTTGTTACTCGTTACAATTTATCTTATCACAAAACTATCTATTACCTACAATTTCAATGTTTGCAGAGAAAACCTTACTGAAAACCGCTTATCATCTCCTTCTGCTCCTCGTTGGGTTTGACACTCTTACTTATTGAAAGGACTACAATAGATCCCCTACACTTGTGGGTCATTAATGGTCATGGTTTCCTGACTATGGGCATTGGATGTCATTGATAACGGGATCACATCATTAGGAGAATGATGTGATGGACAAGACCCAATCCTGAGCATAGCACAAGATCGTGTAGTTCGTTTACTAAAGCTTTTCTAATGTCAAGTATCATTTCCTTAGACCATGAGATCGTGCAACTCCCGAATACCATAGGAGTGCTTTGTGTGTGCCAAACGTCAATACGTAACTGGGTGGCTATAAAGGTGCTCTATAGGTATCTCCGAAAGTATCTGTTGGGTTGGCACGAATCAAGACTGGGATCTGTCACTCCGTAAGACGGAGAGGTATCTCTGGGCCCACTCGGTAATGCATCATCATAATGAACTCAATGTGACTAAGTGGTTAGTCATGGGATCATGCATTACCGAATGAGTAAAGTGACTTGCTGGTAACGAGATTGAATGAGGTATTGGGATACCGACGATCGAATCTCGGGCAAGTAACGTACTGATTGACAAAGGGAATTGTATACGGGATTACTTGAATCCTCGAGATCGTGGTTCATCCGATGAGATCATCATGGAACATGTGGGAGCCAACATGGGTATCCAGATCCCGCTGTTGGTTATTGGCTGGAGAGCTATCTCGGTCATGTCTGCGTGATTCCCGAACCCGTAGGATCTACACACTTAAGGTTCGATGACGCTAGGGTTATAAGGAAGATTTGTATGCGATTACCGAATGTTGTTCAGAGTCCTGGATGAGATCCCGGACGTCACGAGGAGTTTCGGAATGGTCCGGAGGTGAAGATTTATATATGGGAAGTCATCATACAGTCGCTGGAAATGTTCGGGGGTATATCGGTATTGTACCGGGACCACCGAAGGGGTTCCAGGGGTCCACCGGGAGGGGCCACCTGTCCCGGAGGGCCTCATGGGCTGTAGGTGGAAGGGAACCAGCCCCTAAGTGGGCTGGGCGCC
>NC_041387.1:909154-1007190 GCF_002162155.2 Triticum dicoccoides | reverse complement strand
CCATCTAGAGGGGCCGGACCCCTTCCCCCTTCTCCCTATAAATAGAGGGGTGAGGGGAGGGCTGCAGCACCACATCGAAGGCGCAGCCCCTCCCCTCCCCAACACCTCTCCTCCTCCGCGCGAGCTTGGTGAAGCCCTGCCGGAGAACTGCCACTCCACCACCACCACGCTGTCGTGCTATTGTTGGAGCCATCTTCCTCAACCTCACCCTCCTCCTTGCTGGATCAAGGTGCAGGAGACGTCACCGGGCTGCACGTGTGTTGAACGCGGAGGTGTCGTTGTTCGGCGCTAAGATCGGAATCCACCGCGATCTGAATCGCTTCGAGTACGACTCCTTCATCCGCGTTCTTGCAACGCTTCCGTCTCACGATCTTCAAGGGTATGAAGATGCACTCCTCTCTCTCTCTCTCTCGTTGCTAGTTACTCCATAGATTGATCTTGGCGATGCATAGAAAATTTTAAATTTCTGCAACGATCCCCAACTGTGGCATCATGAGCTAGGTCTATGCGTAGTTTCTATGCACGAATAGAACACAAGTTTGTTGTGGGCGTCGATTTTTTCAATTTACTTGCCACTACTAGTCTTATCTTGTTTCGGCGGCATCGTGGGATGAAGCGGCCCAGACCGACCTTACACGTACGCTTACGTGAGACAGGTTCCACCGACTGACATGCACTAGTTGCATAAGGTGGCTAGCGGGTGTCTGTCTCTCCCACTTTAGTCCGATCGGATTCGATGAAAAGGGTCCTTATGAAGGGTAAATAGCAATTGACATATCAAGTCGTGGTTTTTGGCGTACGTAAGAAAATAGCAATGGACATATCAAGTCGTGGTTTTTGGCGTACGTAAGAAATGTTCTTGCTACAAACCTATAGCAGCCACGTAAAAGCTTGCAACAACAATTAGAGGACGTCTAACTTGTTTTTGCAGCATATGCCGTGTGATGTGATATGGCCATAAAGGATGTGATGAATGAAATATATGTGATGTATGAGATTGATCATATTCTTGTAATAGGAATCACGACTTGCATGTCGATGAGTATGACAACCCGTAGGAGCCATAGGAGTTGTCTTTATTTATTGTATGACATGTGTGTCATTGAATAACGCCATGTAATTACTTTACTTTATTGCTAAACTGTTAGCCATAGTTGTAGAAGTAATAGTTGGCGAGAAAACTTCATGGAGACACAATGATGGAGATCATGATGGTGGAGATCATGGTGTCATGCCGGTGACGATGATGATCATGGCTCCCCGAAGATGGAGATCAAAAGGAGCAAAATGATATTGGCCATATCATGTCACTATTTGATTGCATGTGATGTTTATCATGTTTCTGCATCTTATTTGCTTAGAACTATGGTAGCATAAATAAGATGATCCCTCATAATAATTTCAAGAAAGTGTTCCCCCTAACTATGTGCCGTTGTGAAAGTTTGTTCTTTCGAAGCACCAAATGATGATCGGGTGTGATAGATTCTAACGTTCACATACAACGGGTGTAAGCCAGATTTACACATGCAAAACACTTAGGTTGACTTGACGAGCCTAGCATGTACAGACATGGCCTCTGAACACAAGAGACCGAAAGGTCGAACATGAGTCGTATAGAAGATATGATCAACATGAAGATGTTCACCGATGATGACTAGTTTGTCTCACGTGATGATCGGACACGGCCTAGTTGACTCGGATTATGTATCACTTAGATGAGGGATGTCTATCTGAGTGGGAGTTCATTAAATAATTTGATTAGATGAACTTAATTATCATGAACTTAGTCTAAAACTTTTGCAATATGTCTTGTAGATCAAATGGCCCACGCTAATGTTGCCCTCAACTTCAACGCGTTCCTAGAGAAAACCAAGCTCAAAGACAATGGTAGCAACTATACGGACTGGGTCCGGAACTTGAGGATCATCCTCATAGCTGCCAAAAGAGCATATGTCCTAGATGCACCGCTAGGTGAAGCACCCGTTTTCCCAGCAACTCAAGACGTTATGAACGCCTGGCAGTTGCTTAGTGATGATTACTCCCTGGTCCAGTGCGGCATGCTTTACAGCTTAGAACCGGGGCTCCGAAAGCGTTTTGAGCAGCACAGAGCATATGAGATGTTCCAAGAGCTGAAAATGGTTTTCCAAGCGCATGCCCGGGTCGAGAGATATGAAGTCTCCGACAAATTCTATAGTTGTAAGATGGAGGAGAATAGTTCTGTCAGCGAGAACATACTCAAAATGTTTGAGTTGCACAACCGCTTGTCTTAGCTGGGAGTTAACCTCCCGGATGACGCGGTCATTGACAAAATCCTTCAGTCGCTCCCACCTAGCTACAAGAGCTTTGTGATGAACTACAATATGCAGGGGATGGTGAAAACCATTCCTGAGGTATTTTCAATGCTGAAATCAGCGGAAGTGGAGATCAAAAAGGAACATCAAGTGTTGATGGTCAATAAAACCACTAGTTTCAAGAAAGGCAAGGGTAAGAAGAACTTCAAGCAGAACGGCAAGGGAGTTGTCACGCCCGGTAAGCCAGTTGCCGGGAAGAAGCCAAAGCACGGACCCAAACCTGAGACTGAGTGCTTTTATTGCAAGGGAAACAGTCACTGGAAGCGGAACTGCCCCAAGTATTTAGCGGACAAGAAGGCCGGTAACACCAAAGGTATATGTGATATAGATGTTATTGATGTGTACCTTACAAAACTCGTAGTAGCTCCTGGGTATTTGATACCGGTGTAGTTGCTCATATTTGTAACTCAAAACAGGAGCTGTGGAATAAGTGGAGACTGGCGAAGGACGAGGTGACGATGCGTGTTGGGAATGGTTCCAAGGTCGATGTGATCGCCGTTGGCACGCTACCTCTACATTTACCTACGGGATTAGTTTTAAACCTCAATAATTGTTATTTAGTGCCAGCTTTGAGAATGAACATTGTATCTGGATCTCGTTTATGCGAGATGGCTACTCATTTAAATCCGAGAATAATGGTTGTTCTATTTATATGAGAGATATGTTTTATGGTCATGCCCCGCTGGTCAATGGTTTATTCTTAATGAATCTCGAACGTGATGTTACACATATTCATAGTGTGAATACCAAAAGATGTAAGATTGATAATGATAGTCCCACATACTTGTGGCACTACCGCCTTGGTCACATTGGTGTCAAACGCATAAAGAAGCTCCATGCAGATGGACTTTTGGAGTCTCTTGATTATGAATCATTTGGCACGTGTGAACCATGCCTCATGGGCAAAATGACCAAGACTCCGTTCTCCGGAACAATGGAGCGAGGAACCAACTTATTCGAAATTATACATACTAATGTGTGCGGTCCAATGAGCGTTGAGGCTCGCGGTGGCTATCCTTATGTTCTCACCCTCACTGATGACTTAAGTAGATATGGGTATGTCTACTTGATGAAACACAAGTCTGAGACCTTTGAAGAGTTCAAGGAAATTCAAAATGAGGTGGAGAATCAACGTGACAGAAAAATAAAGTTCTTACGATCAGATCGTGGGGGAGAATATTTAAGTCACGAGTTTGGTACGCACTTAAGAAAATGTGGAATTGTTTCACAACTCACGCCACCTGGAACACCTTAGCGTAACAGTGTGTCCGGACGTCATACTCGCACTCTATTGGAAATGGTGCGATCTATGATGTCTCTTACCGATTTACCGCTATCATTTTGGGGATACGCTTTAGAGACAACTACATTCACTTTAAATAGGGGACCGTCTAAATCCGTTGAGACGACACTATATGAATTATGGTTTGGGAAGAAACCTAAGCTGTCGTTTCTAAAAGTTTGGGGATGCGATGCTTATGTCAAGAAACTTCAACCTAAAAAGCTCGAACCCAAGTCGGAAAAATGCGTCTTCATAGGATACCCTAAGGAAACCATTGGGTATATGATACATCTCCAACGTATCTATAATTTATGAAGTATTCATGCTATTATATTATCCATCTATGATGTTTTATATGCATTTATATGCCATTTTATATGATTTTTGGGACTAACCTATTAACTTAGAGCCCGGTGCCAGTTCCTGTTTTCTCCTTGTTTTTGATTTTTACAGAAAAGGAATACCAAACGGAGTCCAATTGACGTGCCAATTTTTGACGATTTTTTATGGACCAAAAGAAGACCACGGAGCATCGGAGTTGGGCCAGAAGAGTCCCGGGCTGCCCACGAGAGTGGGGGGCGCGCCCACCCCCCTAGGGTGCACCCCCTATCTTGTGGACAGCCCGGAGACCCCCCTGACGTGAAACCAACACCAAAAAATCCTATAAATACAGAAACCTTCGGGAAATAACTTAGATCGGAAGTTCCGCCGCCGCAAGCCTCTGTAGCCATGAGAAATCAATCTAGGCCCTCTCCGGCACCCTGTCGGAGGGGGCCATCATCACCGAAGGCCATGGAGGAGGATCTCGGAGGGGCCCTCATCGCCATGAAGGCCAAGGACCAGAGGGGGGAAGCCATGGAGGAGGAAGCACAAGGGGGAGAACCTCTCCTCCTCTCTCTTGGTGGCACCGGAGTGCCATCGGGAGGGCAATCATCGCCGCGGTGATCGTCTTCATCAACATCACCATCATCATCACCATCCTCATCTCTTTTACGTGGTCCACTCTCCCGCACCCCGCTGTAATCCCTACTTGAACATGGTGCTTTATGCCGCATATTATGATTCAATGATGTGTTGCCATCCTATGATGTTTTGAGTAGATAGCTTTTGTCCTTGGGTTGATTGATGGTCTAGATTGGTACGAGTTGTATGTTTTATTTTGGTGATGTCCTATGGTTCCCTCCGTGTTGCGCAAGCATGAGGGGTTCCTGCTATAGGGTGTTGCAATACGTTCATGATTCGCTTATAGTGGATTGGTGAGAGATTGAAACACAAACCCGAGTAAGGGGGTGGTTGCGTATGGGAATAAAGAGGACTTGATGCTTTAATGCTATGGTTGGGTTTTACCTTAATGATCTTTAGTAGTTGCGGACGCTTGCTAGAGTTCCAACCATAAGTGCATATGATCCAAGTAGAGAAAGTATGTTAGCTTATGCCTCTCCCTCATATGAAATTGCAATGACGACTATCGGTCTTGTTAACAATTGCCTAGGACAATTCCGCACACCGATCCATCATTATTCCACACTCGCTATTTATATTATTTAGTAATATATTGTAACTTTATGATAACAGCACCTACTTTTATATTTTAGCTCTTCGATTTCATAAAAGTTATCCTCCTCATACCCACAACGTAGTTTTATTTCTTGTTTCTAGTTGGAAGCAAACGTTCGGTGTACGTAGAGTCGTATCAGTGCCAGATAGGGCTTGAGAGAATATTGATCTTACCTTTAGCTCCTTGTGGGTTCGACACTCCATACTTATCACTTCCACCTTTGGAAATTGCTACCATGATTCCCTGCACTTGGGGATTATCAGTATACCTTCTACCTCAGATCTGAAGGAAAGATCTTCGTTGCAAAGAACGGGTCCTTTCTGGAGAAAGAGTTTCTCTCGAAAGAAGTAAGTGGGAGGAAAGTGGAACTTGATGAAGTACTACCTCTTGAACCGGAAAGTAGCGCAGCTCAGGAAGATGTTCCTGTGGTGCCTCCACCGACTAGAGAGGAAGTTAATGATGATGATCAAGGTACTTCGGATCAAGTTACTACTGAACTTCGTAGGTCCACAAGGACATGTTCCACACCAGAATGGTATGGAAACCCTATCCTGGAAATCATGTTGTTAGACAACGGTGAACCTTTGAACTATGAAGAAGCAATGGCAGGCCCAGACTCCAACAAATGGCTTTAAGCCATGCAATCCGAGATAGGATCAATTTATGAAAACAAAGTATGGACTTTGACAGACTTGCCCGATGATTGGCGAGCGATCGAAAATAAATGGATCTTTAAGAAGAAGACAAACGCGGATGGTAATGTTACCATCTACAAGGCTCGACTTGTCGCTAAGGGTTATCGACAAGTTCAAGGGGTTGACTATGCTGAGACTTTCTCACCCGTAGCGAAGTTGAAGTCCGTCCAAATCATGTTAGCAATTGCCGCATTCTATGATTATGAGATATGGCAAATGGACGTCAAAACGGCATTCCTTAACGGCTATCTTAAGGAAGAATTGTATACGATGCAACTGGAAGGTTTTGTCGATCCTAAGAATGCTAACAAGGTATGCAAGCTCCAGCGATCCATTTATGGGCTGGTGCAAGCATCTCGGAGTTGGAACATTTGCTTTGATGAAATGATAAAAGCGTTTGGGTTTATGCAGACTTATGGAGAAGCCTGCGTTTACAAGAAAGTGGGTGGGAGCTCTGTAGCATTTCTCATATTATATGTGGATGACATACTGTTGATGGGAAATGATATAGAACTTTTGGACAGCATAAAGGCCTACTTGAATAAGTGTTTTTCAATGAAGGACCTTGGAGAAGATGCTTATATATTAGGCATCAAGATCTATAGAGATATATCGAGACAGCTCATAGGTCTTTCACAAAGCACATACCTTGATAAGATATTGAAGAAGTTCAATATGGATCAGTCCAAGAAGGGGTTCTTGCCTGTGTTGCAAGGTGTGAAATTGAGCTCGGCTCAATGCCCGACCACGACATAAGATAGAGAAAAGATGAGTGTAATCCCATATGCCTCGGCCATAGGGTCTATTATGTATGCCATGTTGTGTACCAGACCTAATGTAAACCTTGCCGTAAGTTTCGTAGCAAGGTACCAAAGTAATCCCAGCATGGAACACTCGACAGTGGTCAAGAATATCCTGAAGAACCTGAAAAGGACTAAGGATATGTTTCTCGTTTATGGAGGTGACGAAGAGCTCGTCGTAAAGGGTTACGTCGATGCTAGCTTTGACACAGATCTGGATGACTCCAAGTCACAAACCGGATACGTGTATATTTTGAATGGTGGGGCAGTAAGCTGGTGTAGTAGCAAGCAAAGCGTCATGGCGGGATCTACATGTGAATCAGAGTACATGGCAGCCTCGGAGGCAGCACATGAAGCAATCTGGATGAAGGATTTCATTACCGACCTAGGAGTTATTCCCAATGCGTCGGGGCTGATGACTCTCTTCTCTGACAACACTGGAGCTATTGCCCTTGCCAAGGAGCCCAGGTTTCACAAGAAGACCAGGCACATCAAGCGTCGCTTCAACTCCATTCGTGAAAATGTTCAAGATCGAGACATAGATATTTGCAAAGTGCATACGGATCTGAATGTCGTAGATCCGCTGACTAAACCTCTTTCGCGAGCAAAACATGATCAACACCAGAACTCTATGGGTGTTTGATTCATCACAGTGTAACTAGATTATTGACTCTAGTGCAAGTGGGAGACTATTGGAAATATGCCCTAGAGGCAAAAATAAAATGATTATTATTATATATCCTTGTTCATGATAATTGTCTACTATTCATGTTGTAATTGTATTGACTGGAAACCATGATACATGTGTGAATACATAGACCACAACATGTCCCTAGTGAGCCTCTAGTTGACTAGCTCGTTGATCAACAGATGGTCATGATTTCCTGACTATGGACATTGGATGTCATTGATAACGGGATCACATCATTAGGAGAATGATGTGATGGATAGGACCCACTCCTGAGCATAGCACAAGATCGTGTAGTTCGTTTGCTAAAGCTTTTCTAATGTCAAATATCATTTCCTTAGACCATGAGATCGTGCAACTCCCGGATACCGTATGAGTGCTCTAGGTGTACCAAACGTCACAACGTAATAAGGTGACTATAAAGGTGCTCTACAGGTATCTCTGAAAGTATCTGTTGGGTTGGCACGAATCGAGACTGGAATTTGTCACTCCGTAAGACGGAGAGGTATCTCTGGGCCCACTCGGTAATGCATCATCATAATGAGCTCAATGTGACTAAGTGGTTAGTCACGGGATCATGCATTACGGAATGAGAAAAGTGACTTTCTCGTAACGAGATTGAACGAGGTATTGGGATACCGACGATCGAATCTCGGGCAAGTAACGTACCGATTGACAAAGGGAATTTTATACGGGATTACTTGAATCCTCGACATCATGGTTCATCCGATGAGATCATCGTGGAACATGTGGGAGCCAACATGGGTATCCAGATCCCGCTATTGGTTATTGGTCGGAGAGCTGTCTCGGTCATGTCTGCGTGATTCCTGAACCCGTAGGGTCTACACACTTAAGGTTCGATGACGCTAGGGTTATAAGAAAGATTTGTATGTTATTACCGAATGTTGTTCGGAGTCTCGGATGAGATCTCCTACATCACGAGGAGTTTCGGAATGGTCCGGAGGTGAAGATTTATATATGGGAAGTCATCATACAGTCGTTGGAAATGTTTGGGGGTATATCAGTATTGTATCGGGACTACTGGAGGGGTTCCGGGGGTCCACTGGGAGGTGCCACCTATCCCGGAGGGCCTCATGGGCTGTAGGTGGAAGGGAACCAGCCCCTAAGTGGGCTGGGCGCCACCCCCCCTAGGGCCCATGTGCCTAGGGTTGGGGGAACCCTAAGGGGGGCGCCTCCCTTGCTTGGCAGCAAGTCCCCTCCCCCTTGTTCGCCGCCCCCCTCTAGATCCCATCTAGAGGGGTCGGCCGCCTTCCCCCTTCTCCCTATAAATAGAGGGGTGAGGGGAGGGCTGCAGCACCACATCGAAGGCGCAGCCCCTCCCCTCTCCTCCTCCGCGCGAGCTTGGCGAAGCCCTACCGGAGAACTGCTACTCCACCACCACCATGTCGTCGTGCGGCTGTTGGAGCCATCTTCCTCAACCTCTCCCTCCTCCTTGCTGGATCAAGGCGCGGGAGACGTCACCGGGCTGCACGTGTGCTCAACGCGGAGGTGCCGTCTTTCGGCACTAAGATTGGAATCCACCGCGTTCTGAATCGCTTCGAGTATGATTCCTTCATCCGCATTCTTGCAGCGCTTCCGCCTCGCGATCTTCAAGGGTATGAAGATGCACTCCTCTCTCTCTCTTGTTGCTATTTACTCCATAGATTGATCTTGGTGATGCGTAGAAATTGTTTAATTTCTGCAATAATCCCCAACATTGATGACCGACACATAAGCGCACCTTGCGGTTCAAAAACAATGGAAATCGCTTCGAGGCCCCTAAACAGTGAGTAATAGTCCACGAAACGGGTCATAATTGGCCAAAACTGTGAGTTTTGACAATGGACACATAAATGCACCCCGGCGATCGTCAATCATGGAAATCGCTCTGGGACCCCAAAATAGTGAGTAATAGTGCACGAAGCTGACCAGAATCGGCCAAAATTGTGAGTGTTAATGACCGACACGTAAACGCACCCCAGGGTTCGTCAACCGTGGAAATCACTTTGGGACCACAAAACTGAGTAATATGCCAAGAAACGGGCCAGAATCGGCTCAAAGTGCGATTATTGATGACCAACACGTAAGCGCACCTTGGGGTTCAACAACTATGGAAATCGCTTCGGGACCCCAAAACAGTGAGTAATAGTCCATGAAACGGGTCAGAATCGGCCCAAACTGCGAGTGTTCATGACCGACATGTAAGCGCACCTTGGGGTTCAACAACTATGGAAATCTCTTCGGGACCCCAAAATGGTGAGTAATAGTCCATGAAAGGGTGAGTAATAGTGCGCGAGTCTTGACGACCAACACGTAAGCACACGTTGGGGTTCGACAATCATGGAAATAGCTGTGGGAACACAAAACAGTGAGTAATAATCCACGAAACGGGTCAGAATCGACAAAAACCGCGAGTGTTGATGATCGGCACGTAAACGCACCCTGGGGTTCGCCAATCGTGGAAATCACTCCGGGACCCCAAAACAGTGAGTAATAGTTCATGAAACGGGCCAGAATCGGCCCAAACTGCGAGTGTTGATGACCGACATGTAAGCGCACCTTGGGGTTCAACAACTATGGAAATCGCTTCGGGACACCAAAACGGTTGGTAATAATCCATGAAACGGGTCAGAATTGGCCTATACTGTGAGTGTTGATGACAGACACGTAAATGCACCCTGTAATCGTCAATCGTGGAAACCACTCCGGAACCCCAAAACGGTGAGTAATAGTGCACGAAACCGATCAGAATCGCCCAAAATTGTGAGTGTTGATGACCGACATGACGCACCCCGGGATTCGTCAATCGTGTAAATCACTTCGAGACCCCAAAACTGAGTAAAATTCCAAAAAACGGACCAAAATCGGCCCAAACAGCGAGTATTGACGACCATCACGTAAGCACACCTTGGGGTGCGACAACCATGGGAATCACTTTGGGATTACAGAACGTTGAGTAATAGTCCAAGAAACGGGTCAGAATAGGCCAAAACAGTGAGTGTTAATGACCGACACATAAACGCACCCCGAGATTTGTTAATCCTGGAAATCACGATGAGACCCCAAAATAGTGATTAATAGTCCAAGAAACGGGCAAGATTCGGCAAAAATAGTGAGTGTTGATGACTGACACATAAACGCACGCCGGGGTTCGTTAATCATGGAAATCACTCCGGGACCCCAAAATAGTGAGTATTAGTCCACAAAACGGGCCAGAATTGGCCAAACCTGTGAGTGTTGATGACCAACACATCAGCACACCTTGAGGTTCGACAACCATGGAAATCGCTTTGGGACCCAAAAAAATTGTCAGTAATAGTCCACGAAACGGGCCAGAATCGACAAAAACCGTGAGGGTTGATGATCGACACGTAAGCGCAACACAGGTTCGTCAATCGTGGAAATCACTCCGGGACCCTAAAGAAGTGAGTAATAGTCCAATAGACGGGCAAGAATCGGCCAAAACTATGAGTGTTGATGACCGACACATAAGCGCACCTTGGGGTTCGACAACCATGGAAAACGCTTCGGGACCCCCAAACGTTGAGTAATAGTCCACGAAACGGGACAGAATCGACAAAAACCGCAAGTGTTGATGATCGACACATAAGCGCACCATGAGGTTCGTCAATCATGGAAATCACTCTGGGACCCCAAACAGTGAGTAATAGTCCAATAAACGGGCCAGAATCGGCCAAAATTGTGAGTGTTGATGACCAACACGTAAGCGCACCTTGGGGTTCGACAACCATGGAAAACGCTTCGGGACCCCCTACGGTGAATAATAGTCCACGTAACGGGCCAGAATCGACAAAAACCGCGAGTGTTGATGATCGACACGTAATTGCACCATGAGGTTCGTCAATCGTGGAAATCACTCCGGGACCCCAAAACAGTGAGTAATAGTCCAATAAACGGGCCAGAATCGGCCAAAACTGTGAGTGTTGATGACTGCCATGTAAGCACACCTTGGGGTTCAAGAACTATGGAAATCGCTTTGGGACCCCAAAACGGTGAGTAATAGTCCAAGAAATGGGCCAAATCGGCCCAAACTGCGAGTCTTGACGACCAACACGTAAGCACACCTTGGGGTTCGGCAATCATGGAAATCGCTGTGGGACCACAAAAGAGTGAGTAATCGTCCATGAAACGGGTCAGAATCGACAAAAACCGCAAGTGTTGATGATCGACACATAAGCGCACCCCAGGGTTCGTCAATCGTGGAAATCACTCCGGGACCCCAAAAACTGTGAGTAATAGTTCATCAAACGGGCCAGAATCGGCCCAAACTGTGAGTGTTGATGACCGACATGTAAGTGCATCTTGGGGTTCAACAACTATGGAAATTGCTTCGGACACCAAAACGGGCCAGAATCAGCCAAAACTGTGAGTGTTGATGACCGACACGTAAGCGCATCTTGGGGTTCGACAACCATGGAAAACGCTTCGGGACCCCCCAAACGGTGGGTAATAGTCCACGAAACGGGCCAGAATCAAGAAAAACCACGAGTGTTGATGATCGACATTTAAGCGCACCATGAGGTTCTTTAATCGTGGAAATCATTCCGGGACCCCAAAACACTCAGTAATAGTCCAATATGCAGGCCAGAATCGGCCAAAACTGTGAGTGTTGATGATTGTCAAGTAAGCGCACCTTGGGGTTCAACAACTATGGTAATCGCTTCGGGACCCCAAAACGGTGAGTAATAGTCCAAGAAATGGGCCAGAATCGGCCCAAACTGCGAGTCTTGACGATCAACACGTAAGCACACCTTGGGGTTCGACAATCATGGAAATCATTGTGGGACCACAAAACAGTGAGTAATGGTCCATGAAACGGGTCAGAATCAAAAAAAATCGCGAGTGTTGATGATCGACATGTAAGCGCACCCCGGGGTTCGTCCGGCGTGGAAATCACTCCGGGACCCCAAAACAGTGAGTAATAGTTCATGAAACGGGCCAGAATCGGCCCAAACTGCGAGTGTTGATGACCGACATGTAAGCGCACCTTGGGGTTCAACAACTATGGAAATCGCTTCGGTACACCAAAACGGTGAGTAATAGTCCATGAAACGGGTCAGAATTGGCCAATTCTGTGAGCGTTGACGACCGACACGTAAATGCACCCCGTAATCGTCAATCGTGGAAACCACTCCGGGTCCCAAAATGGTGAGTAATAGTGCACGAAACCGATCAGCATCGGCCAAAATTGTGAGTGCTGATGACTGACACAACGCACCCCGGGGTTCGTCAATCGTGGAAATCACTTCAAGACCCCAAAACTGAGTAAAATTCCAAAAAAAAAAGGGCCAAAATCGGCCCAAACAGCGTGTCTTGACGACCAACACGTAAGCACACCTTGGGGTTCGACAACCATGGAAATCGCTTTGGGACCACAAAATGGTGAGTAATAGTCCAAGAAACGGGTCAGAATCGGCCAAAACTGTGAGTGTTGATGACCAGCACGTAAATGCACCCCGAGATTCGTTAATGCTGGAAATTACGCTGGGACCCCAAAATAGTGATTAATAGTCCACGAAACGGTCAAGAATCGGCCAAATCAGTGAGTGTTGATGACGGACACGAAAACGCACACCGGGGTTCATTAATCATGGAAATCACTCCGGGACCCGAAAACAGTGAGTAATAGTCCACGAAACGGGTCAGAATCAGCCAAAACTGCGAGTGTTGATTACCAACACGTCAGTGAACCTTGCGGTTCGACCACCATGGTAATAGCTTTGGGACCCCAAAAACAGTGAGTAATAGTCCACGAAACGATCAAGAGGCGACATCACCCACGAGTGTTGATGACCGACACGTAAACGCACCCCGTGGTTCATTAATGGTGGAAATCACTTCGGGACCCCACAACAGTGAGTAATAGTCCATGTAACGGGCCAGAATCGGCCAAAACAGCAAATGTTGATGACCTACACGTAAACGCACCCCGGTGTACGTTAATCATCAAAATCACTCACGGACCCAAAAATAGTGAGTAATAGTCCACGAAACGGGCCAGAATTGGCCAAAACTATGAGTGTTGATGACCAACACGTGAGCGCGCCTTGCGGTTCGACAACCATGGTAATCGCTTTGGGACCCAAAAACGGTAAGTAATAGTCCACGAAACGGGTCAGAATCGACAAAAACCGCGAGTGTTGATGATCGACACGTAAGCGCACCCCGGGGTTCGTCAATCGTGGAAATCACTCCGGGACCCCAAAACAGTGAGTAATAGTCCATGTAACGGGCCAGAATTGGCCAAAACAGTGAGTGTTTATGACCGACACGTAAACGCACCCTGGTGTTCGTTAATCTTCAAAATCACTCAGGGACCCGAAAACAGTGAGTAATAGTCCACGAAACGGGCCAGAATCGGCCAAATTTGTGAGTGTTGATGACCAACACGTCAGCGCACCTTGCGGTTCGACAACCATGCTAATCGCTTTGGGACCCAATAACGGTGAGTAATAGTCCATGAAACGGTCAAGAGTCGACATCACCCGTGAGTGTTGATGACCTACACGTAAACGCACCCCGGGGTTCGTTAATGGTGGGAATCCCTTCGGGACCCCACAACAGTGAGTAATAGTCCACCTAACGGATCAAAATCAGCCAAAACAGTGAGTGTTGATGACCGACACGTAAATGCACCCCGGGGTTCATTAATCATCGAAATCACTCCAGGACCCCAAAACAGTGAGTAATAATCCATGAAACAGGCCAGAATCGGCCAAAACTGCAAGTGTTGATGACCGACACGTAAGCACTCCTTGGGGTTCAAGAACCATGGAAAACACTTCGGGACCCCCAAATGATGAATAATAGTACACGAAACGGGCTAGAATCGACAAAAACTGCGAGTGTTGATGATCGACACGTAAGCGCACCACGAGGTTCGTCAATCGTGGAAATCACTTCGGGAGCCCAAAACAGTGAGTGTTGATGACCGACACGTAAGCGCACCTTGGGGTTCGACAACCATGGAAAATGCTTCGGGACCCCCCAAACGGTGAGTAATAGTCCATGAAACGGGCCAGAATCGACAAAAACCGCGAGTGTGGATGATCGGCACGTAAGCGCACCACGAGGTTCTTCAATCATGGAAATCACTCCGGGACCCCAAAACAATGAGTAATAGTCCAATAAACGGGCCAGAATCAGCCAAAACTGTGAGTGTTGATGACTGTCATGTAAGCGCACCTTGGGGTTCAACAACTATGGAAATCGCTTCAAGACCCCAAAACGGTGAGTAATAGTCCAAGAAATGGGCCAGAATCGGCCCAAACTGCGAGTCTTGGCGACCAACACGTAAGCACACCTTGGGGTTTGCCAATCATGGAAATCGTTGTGGGACCACAAAACAGTGAGTAGTAGTCCACGAAACAGGCCAGAATCGACAAAAATAGCGAGCGTTGATGGTCGACACGTAAGCGCACCCCGGGGTTCGTTAATCGTGGAAATCACTCTGAGACCCCAAAACAGTGAGTAATAGTTCATGAAACGGGCCAGAATCGTCCCAAACTGCGAATGTTGATGACCGACATGTAAGCGCACCTTGGGTTTCAACAACTATGGAAATCGCTTCGGGACACCAAAACAGTGAGTAATAGTCCGTGAAACAGGTCAGAATTCGCCAATACTGCGAATGTTGATGACCGACACGTAAATGCACCCCGAGATTCGTTATTCCTGGAAATCACGCCGGGGCCCCAAAATCGTGATTAATAGTCCACGAAATGGGCAAGAATCGGCCAAAATAGTGAGTGTTGATGACCGACACGTAAACGCACGTCGGGGTTCGTTAATCATGGAAATCACTCCGGGACACGAAAACACTGAGTAATAGTCCAGGAAACGGGCCAGAATCGGCCAAAACTGTGAGCATTGATGACCAACACGTCAGCGCACCTTGTGGTTCGACAACCATGGTAATCGCTTTGGGACCTAAAATCGGTGAGTACTAGTCCATGAAACAGTCAAGAGTCGAGATCACCCGCGAGTGTTGATGACCGACACGTAAACGCACCCTCGGGGTTCGTTAATGGTGGAAATCTCTTCGGGACCCAACAACAGTGAGTAATAGCCCATGTAACGGGCCAGAATCAGCCAAGACAGTGAGTGTTGATGACCGACACATAAACGCACCCCGGTGTTCGTTAATCATCGAAATCACTCTAGGACCCGAAAACAGTGAGTAATAGTCCACGAAACGGGCCAGAATCGGCCAAAACAGTAAGTGTTGATGACCAACACGTTAGCGTACCTTGCGGTTGGACAACCATGGTAATCGCTTTGGGAGCCAAAAATGGTGAGTAATAGTCCACGAAACGGTCAAGAGTCGACATCACCCGGGAGTGTTGATGACCGACACGTAAACACACCCCGGGGTTCGTTAATGGTGGAAATGACTTCGTGACCCCACAAGAGTGAGTAATAGCCCACGTAGCGGGCCAGAATCGGCCAAAACAGTGAGTGTTGATGACCGACATGTAAACGCACCCCGGGGTTCATTAATCATCGAAATCACTCTGGGACCCCAAAACAGTGAGTAATACTCCACGAAACAGGCCAGAATCAGCCAAAACTGCGGGTGTTGATGACCGACACATAAGGACGCCTTGGGGTTCGACAACCATGGAAAATGCTTCGGGACCCCCAAACGGTGAGTAATAGTCCACGAAACAGGCCAGAATCGGCAAAAATTATGAGTGTTGATGATCGACACGTAAGGGCACTACGAGGTTCGTCAATCGTGGAAATCACTCCCGGAGACCAAAACAGTGAGTAATAGTCCAATAAACGGGCCAGAATCCGCCAAAACTATGAGTGTTGATGACCAACACATAAGCACACCTTGGGGTTCGACAACCATGGAAAACGCTTCGGGACCCCCCAAACGGTGAGTAATAGTCCACGAAACGGGCCAGAATCGACAAAAACCGCGAGTGTTGATGATCGACACGTAAGCGCACCACGAGGTTCTTCAATCATGGATATCACTCTGGGACCCCAAAATAGTGAGTAATAGTCCAATAAACGGGCCAAAATCGATCAAAACTGTGAGTGTTGATGACTGTCATGTAAGCGCACCTTGGTGTTCAACAACTATGGAAATCTCTTCGGGACCCCCAAAACGGTGAGTAGTAGTCCAAGAAATGGGCCAGAATCGGCCCAAACTACGCGTCTTGACGACCAACACGTAAGCACATCTTGGGGTTCGACAATCATGGAAATCGCCGTGGGACCAGAAAAACGTGAGTAATAGTCCACGAAACGGGTCAGAATCGACAAAAACCGCGAGAGTTGATGATCGACACGTAAGGGCACCCCGGGGTTCGTCAATCATGGAAATCACTCCGAGACCCCAAAACAGTGAGTCATAGTTCATGAAACGGGCCAGAATCGGCCCAACTGCGAGTGTTGATGACCGACATGTAAGCGCATCTTGGGGTTCAACAACTATGGAAATCGCTTCGGGACACCAAAACGGTGAGTAATAGTCCATGAAACGGGTCAGAATTGGCCAATACTGTGAGTGTTGACGACGGACACGAAAACGCACCCCGTAATCGTCAATCGTAGAAACCACTCCGAGACCCCAAAATGGTGAGTAATAGTGCATGAACCCGATCATAATCGGCCAAAATTGTGAGTGTTGATGACCGACACGACGCACCTCGGGGTTCGTCAATCGCGGAAAACACTTCGAGACCCAAAAACTGAGTAAAATTCCAAAAAACGGGCCAAAATCGTCCCAAACAGCGAGTCTTGATGACCAACACGTAAGCACACCTTGGGGTTCGACAACCTGGAAATTGCTTTGGGACCACAGAACAGTGAGTAATAGTCCAAGAAACGGGTCAGAATCGGCCAAAACTATGAGTGTTGATGACCGACAAGTAAACGCACACCAAGGTTCGTTAATCATGGAAATCACTCTGGGACCCGAAAACAGTGACTAATAGTCCACGAAACGGGCCAGAATCGGCCAAAACTGTGAGTGTTGATGACCGACACGTCAGCACACCTTGCAGTTCGATAACCATGGTAATCGCTTTGGGACCCAAAAATGGTGAGTAATAGTCCACGAAACGGTCAAGAGTCGACATCATCCGCGAGTGTTGATGACCGGCACGTAAACGCACCCCGGGGTTCGTTAATGGTGGAAATCACTTCGGGACCCCACAACAGTGACTTATAGTCCACGTAACGGGCTAGAATCGGCCAAAACAGTGAGTGGCGATGACCGACACGTAAACGCACCCCGAGGTTCGTTAATCCTCGAAATCACTCCGGGACCCCAAAAGAATGAGTAATAGTCCATGAAATGGGTCAGAATCAGCCAAAACTGTGAGTGTTGCTGATCGACATGTAAGCGCACATTGGGGTTCGACAACCATGGAAAATGCTTCGGGAACCCCAAACGGTGAGTAATTGTCCATGAAACGGGCCAGAATCGACAAAAACCACGAGTTTTGATGATCGACACGTAAGCGCACCACGAGGTTCGTCAATCGTGGAAATCACTCCGGGAGCCCAAAACAGTGAGTAATAGTCCAATAAACGGGCCAGAATCGGCCAAAACTGTGAGTGTTGATGAGTGACACGTAAGCGCACTTGGGGTTCGACAGCCATGGAAAACGCTTCAGGACCCCCAAACGGTGAGTAATAGCCCATGATACGGGCCAGAATCGACAAAAACCGCGAGTGTTGATGATCGACACGTAAACGCACCACGAGGTTCTTCAATCGTGGAAATCACTCCGGAACCCCAAAACAGTGAGTAATAGTTCAATAAACGGGCCAAAATTGGCCAAAACTGTGAGTGTTGATGACTGCCATGTAAGCGCACCTTGGGGTTCAACAACTTGGAAATCGCTTCGGGACCCCAAAACAGTGAGTAGTAGTCCAAGAAATGGCAGAATCGGCCCAAACTGCGACTCTTGACGACCAACATGTACGCACACCTTGGGGTTCGACAATCATGGAAATAGTTGTGGAACCACAAAACAGTGAGTAATAGTCCACGAAACAGGTCAGAATCGACATCACCCGCGAGTGTTGATGACCGACACGTAAACGCACCCCGGGGTTCGTTAATGGTGGAAATCACTCCGGGACCCCACAACAGTGAGTAATAGTTCACAAAACGGGCCAGAACTGCCCAAAACAGTGAGTGTTGATGACCGACACGTAAACACACGCGGGGTTCGTTAACGATCGAAATCACTCCGGGACCCCAAAACAGTGAGTAATAGTCCACGAAACGGGCCAGAATCGGCCAAACTGTGCGTGTTGATGACCAACACGTAAGCGTACCTTGGGGTTCTACAACCATCGAAAACGCTTTGGGACCCCAGAACGGTGAGTAATAGTCCACGAAATGGACCAGAATCGGCCAAAACTGTGAGTGTTGATGACCGACAGATAAACGCACCCCGTGGCTCGTTAATCTTGGAAATCACTCCGGGACCCCAAAGCAGCGAGTAATAGTCCACGAAATAGGTCAGAATCGGCCAAAAATATGAATGTTGTTGACCAACATGTAAACACGGCCCGGGGTTCGTTAATCATGGAAATCACTCCGAGACCCCAAAACATTGAGTAATATTCCACGAAACGGGCCAGAGTTGGCCAAAACTATGAGTGTTGATGACCGACACATAAGCGCACCCCGGGGTTCATTAATCATGGAAATCGCTCCGGGACCCCAAAACAGTGAGTAATAGTCCAGGAAACAGGCCAGAATCGGCCAAAACTATGAGTGTTGATAACCGACACGTAAGCGTACTTTGGGGTTCAACAACTATGGAAATCGCTTCGGGACCCCAAACGGTGGGTAATAGTAAATGAAACGGGTCATAATTGGCCAATACTGTGAGTGTTGACGACGGACATGTAAATGCACCATGGGGATCATGAATCGTGGAAATCGCTCTGGGACCCTGATACGTCTCCAACGTATCTACTTTTCCAAACACTTTTGCCCTTGTTTTGGACTCTAACTTGTATGATTTGAATGAAACTAACCCGGACTGACGCTGTTTTCAGCATAACTGCCATGATGTTGTTTTATGTGTAGAAAAGAAAAGTTCTCGGAATGTCCTGAAAATCCACGGAGGCACTTTTTGGAATTAATAAGAATTTCTGGGCAAAAGAAGTACATCAGGGGGCCCAGGGCCTGTCCACGAGACAGGCCCCCCCCCTAGGCGCGCCCCCTATCTCGTGGGCCCCCTGGACCTCCATCGACATCAACTCCAACTCCATATATTCCGTCTCATGGAGAAAAAATCAGAGAGAAGTTTCATCGCGTTTACGACACGGAGCCGCCGCCAAGCCCTAATCTCTCTCGGGAGGGCTGATCTGGAGTCCGTTCGGGGCTCCGGAGAGGGGGATTTGTCGCTGTCATCATCATCAACCATCCTCCATCACCAATTTCATGATGCTCACCGCCGTGCGTGAGTAATTCCATCGTAGGCTTGTTGGACGATGATGGGTTGGATGCGATTTACCATGTAATCAAGTTAGTTTTGTTAGGGTTTGATCCCTAGTATCCACTATGTTCTGAGATTGATGTTGCTATGACGTTGCTATGTTATAATGCTTGTCACTAGGGCCCGAGTGCCATGATTTCATATCTGAACCTATTATGTTTTCATGAATATATGTGTGTTCTTGATCCTATCTTGCAAGTCTATAGTCACCTATTATGTGTTATGATCCGACAACCCCGAAGTGACAATAATTGGGATACTTCTCGGTGATGACCGTAGTTTGAGGAGTTCATGTATTCACTATGTGTTAATGCTTTGGTCCGGTTCTCTATTAAAAGGAGGCCTTAATATCCCTTAGTTTCCACTACCCGCTGCCACGGGAGGGTAGGACAAAAGATGTCATGCAAGTTCTTTTCCATAAGCACGTATGACTATTTACGGAATACATGCCTACGTTACATTCATGAACTGGAGCTAGTTCTGTGTCACCCTATGTTATAGCTATTACATGAGGAATCGCATCCGGCATAATTATCCATCACTGATCCATTGCCTACGAGCTTTTCACATACTGTTCTTCGCTTATTTACTTTTCCGTTGCTACTGTTACAACTACTACAAAAACCCAAAAACATTTATCTTTACTTTTGCTACCGTTACCTTTATTATCATACTCAAGAATATTCTTTGGCTCCCCTTGTGTCAAATCAATAAATTTGGGTTGAATACTTTACCCTCGAAAGCAGTTGCGATCCCCTCCACTTGTGGGTTATCAAGACTAATTTCTGGCGCCGTTGCCAGGGAGCATAGCTCTATTCTCTGAGTCACTTGGGATTTATATCTGTTGATTACTATGAAGAACTTGAAAGATGCTAAAACCAAGATTTTGCCCTCAACTATGAGGGGAGGTAAGGAACTGCCATCTAGCTCTGCACTAGATTCCCCTTCTGTTATGAGTAAGCTTGCGACACCTAAACCTGCTACTGCTATGAATTCTGATATGTCGCATGTTATTTATGATGCTACTTCTACTATGCATGATGAAACTACTTCTGTGCATGATACTACTTTGCCATTAGGTGAATTTCTTGATGAACAACTTGCTAGAGTTAGGGGGAATGAAAATATTGAAGATGCTATTATTGATGATAGTGATGATGAAAGTTCTCCCAATGATTATGTATTTCCTGTTGTTCCTAAGGGTTATGTTATGAATGAAGAAGTTGCTAGGGAAATCTTTGCTTGCAATGATAGATATGATCTTAAGAAATTATTAGCTAAATGGAAGCAGCAGTCTCTTAATGCTAGAATGAAACGTGACCCTGCTTTTTCTACTTCACCTATCTGTGTTACTGATAAGGATTATGAATTCTCTGTTGATCCTGAGATTATTACTTTAGTTGAATCTGATCCTTTTTATGGCCTTGAATCTGAAACTGTTGTGGCACATCTTACCAAGTTGAATGATATAGCTACCCTGTTTACTCATGATGAAAGATCTCGCTATTTTTATATCCTTAAGATATTTCCGTTCTTGTTAAAGGGTGATGCTAAGACTTGGTATAATTCTCTTGCTCCTGGTTGTGTGCGTAGTCCCCAGGATATGATTTATTACTTCTTTGCTAAATATTTCCCCACTCATAAGAAACAAGCTGCCTTGCGGGAAATATATAATTTTGTGCAAATCAAAGATGAGAGTCTCCCACAAGCTTGGGGGAGGCTTCTCCGATTACTTAATGCTTTGCCTGATCATCCTCTTAAGAAAAACGAAATACTTGATATCTTTTATAATGGACTAACCGATGCTTCCAAGGACTACTTGATTAGTTGTGCTGGTTGTGTTTTCAGGGAAAGAACAGTCGATGAAGCTGAAATATTATTGAATAATATGTTGACTAATGAAAATAATTGGACTCTTCCTGAGCCAATTCCAGAACCAATTGAGCCAACTCCTGAGCCTATTCCTAAACCCACTCCGAAGAAGAGAGGTGTTTTATTTCTCAATCCTGAAGATATGCAAGAGGCAAAGAAATCTATGAAAGAAAAAGGTATTAAAGCTGAATATGTTAAGAATTTACCTCCTATTGAAGAAATACATGGTCTTAATATACCGCCTGTTGAAGAACCATATTGTCTTGATAACCCGACATAGGTAGTAAAGGTAAATTCTCTCTATAGATATGATCAAGTTGAAATCCCCTCTACTAAATTTCATAGCCCATGCTTAGATGAATTTGATGACTTTATGGCTAGACAAGAAAGTTTTAATGCTTATGTTGGTAGAGAGTTAAAGAATAGTGCTTTCGAGATAGGACGTGTAAGTGATAATCTGGCTAGAGTTAAAGATGAAATTCACCTTGTTAGCAAATTTGCTTCTATGGTTGCTACTCAAGCTGAGCAAGTACTTAAAGCTCAAAATGATTTGCTTGATGAATTAAATAATAAAAATGAGTTTGCTGTTAGAGTGGCTACTAGAACTGGTAGAATGACTCAGGAATCTTTGTATCTTGAAGGGCACCCTAAGAGAGTCGAGCAAGATTCTCAGAGAAATAATTTAGACGCACCTAGTTCTTCTAAAAAGAAGAAGAAGAAAAATGATAGGACTTTGCATGCTTCTAGTGAACCTACTGTAGACACACCTGAGAATCCCAATGATATCTCTATTTCTGATGCTGAAACTCAATCAGGTGATGAACATGAACCTAGTAATAATGTTAATGATAATCTTCATGTTGATGCTCAACCTAGCAAAAACAATGATGTAGAGATTGAACCTGTTGTTGATCTTGATAACCCACAATCAAAGAATCAACATTATGATAAGAGAGATTTTGTTGCTAGGAAGCACGGTAGAGAAAGAGAACCATGGGTTCAGAAACCCATGCCCTTTCCTCCTAAACCATCCAAGTCAAAGGATGATGAGGATTTTGAGCGCTTTGCTGAAATGATTAGACCTATTTTCTTACGTATGCGCTTAACTGATATGCTCAAAGTAAATCCTTATGCTAAGTATATGAAGGATATCATCACAAATAAAAGAAAGATACCGGAAGCTGAAATTTCCACCATGCTTGCTAATTACACTTTGAAGGGTGGAATACCAAAGAAACTTGGAGATCCGGGTGTACCAACTATACCATGCTCCATTAAAAGAAATTATGTTAGAACTGCTTTATGTGATCTTGGAGCCGGTGTTAGTGTTATGCCTCTCTCTTTATATCATAGACTTGAATTAAATAAGTTGACACCTACTGAAATATCTTTGCAAATGGCTGATAAATCAACTACTATACATGTCGGTATTTGTGAGGATGTGCCTGTTGTGGTTGCAAATGTCACTATCTTAACGGGCTTTGTTATTCTTGATATTCCTGAGGACGATAGTATGCTTATTATCCTTAGTAGACCTTTTCTTAATACTGCAGGGGCTATTATTGATTGCAACAAAGGCAATGTCACTTTTCATGTTAATAGTAATGAGCATACGGTACATTTTCCGAGGAAACAATCTCAAGTTCATAGCATCAATTCTATTGGAAAAGCTCCAACTATTATTATTGGAGGTTTTGAATTTCCTCTCCCTACTGTCAAGAAAAAGTATGATATTCTTATTGTTGGGGATTTTCATATCCCCGTTGAGGTAACTTAGTGTTATTCGAAATTTCTCCGGTTCCGTGTTATTCGGAATGAGTTTGTTAACAAGACTTGATCAACCTTGTTAGTGGATTCATTCTGATGATCATGAGATGGATGAAACTAGAACGCACAACCTTCTGTACCCATTTTTTACTTTTTGTTATTTAGATTAAATAAAGCAAAAATAGTATTATCCGTCTATTTTCTGATTCATCCGTGCATTAAAAAATAGTCTAAAAATAAAAGTGCTCGAAATGCCCTGCAAATTTAGTATGATTTTTTCTGGAATATTTAAGGATTTTAGGCACTGAAAACACTGCAGGAGGGGCAAGCACCAGGCCACGAGAGTGGAGGGCGCCCCCCTATAGGGTGCGCCCCCCTATCTCGTGGGCCCCTGGTGGCCCCCTCCACTTATGCCAGCACCCACACACTTCATCTTCTACCCAAAAAAATCCCCATCCAGCTCAAGCACGAGTTCTAGCTCGTTCTACTGCGATTTTCGATCTCCTAGCTCAAAGCTCCATTCACAAAACTGCTTTGGGAGATTGTTGCTTGGTATGTGACTCCTCCATTGGTCCAATTAGTTTTTGTTCTAGTTCTTTATTCATTGCAAATTTTTGCTGCATAGGTGACCATGTTTTTGAGCTTGCATGTCAAATTTCTGAGGTCTGAAGCAATTCTAATGCATGATATAGGCTCTAGACACTTGTAGTAGTAGTTGCTATCAATCTTGTTTAGTTTTATTCACTTTTATTTTGAAGTTACTAAAATTTCAGAAATTTTCAGAAAATGTTAAGGAAACTTTTGAGAGGCTCTTCTAGCCAAAGCTCTCAGGAAAAACAAGCCAAAGAGAAGGAAAAAGCCAAGTATAATCTTCCTCGCTTAGGGGAAGTACGGTCGTGTGAATGGCCATGTGAGGATTTCTTGAAAGAAGCTGGAATTCATGAAGATTTTTATTCTTTGATCGAGACTGCAGGCCTCACCGGTTTCATCAACGACCGGATCGATCAGTATCTCTTACTCACCAATACTTTCGTGCAAAACTTTTATTATTATCCTAAGAAGTCACCGCCTGCAGTATCATTTCATTTATATGATGAGTTTAGAGAAATGTCTTTACGTGATTTTTGCGCGGTGTGTAGGATACCTTATGAGGGAGAATTAGAGGAACCCCATCGTAAAGATGTGGATGGCTTTGCTAATACTATCGCTGTAGAGGAGCCAAAGAAGGGCTCCGAGGCAAAAGTCTCTAGCATACACTTTCCTGTTTTATGCTATTTTGTCATATTTGCTAGTAGATGCTTGATTGGTCGTGGAAATAGTGGAAACTTGAGCGTTCCTGATATTATCATTCTTCAACATGCCTTGCTTGGAGACAATACTTTTAGTATGGGTGTCGTCGTTGCTAAACGGCTAGCCCTGAATCGTACAAAAGGCCCCATATTTGGAGGTATCTATGCTGCACGTCTTGCTAGACATTTTCAGATACCCATTAGGCATCTTGAGAAAGAGGAGACAATATTTCCTCCTCACATTTTAGATTACAAGAGCATGGTAGCACACAAGTTTATTGTTGACAACGAAGATAGGATGCTTTTGTATAAACTTAGATTCAATAAGAAACACATTGAGATTATTATTTTACCTGCACCTCTGTTGTTTGATTTGCTTGTAGAAAATTTTCTTGTCACACCGGAAGCAGTGAACAATCATCGAGCCCAAGCTTTCACTCCAGAGCCTGAACCTGAGCCGGAACCTGAACTGGACCCTTATCGTGCATCATCTGTCCAGTCGGATCCGGACATGACCAGCCAGTGGTATCCTGATTACACCTCCCATTACACCGGGGAGAGTAGCGGCGGTCCTTGGTACTAGACCAACTTAGGCCAAAAGCCTAAGCTTGGGGGAGTACGTATTTCTCACCGACTTTACTTTCATGTTCACACACTAGTCGTTGGTGCTCATACTCTTTCATTGTATTATCCATGCTAGTTTAAATTTCTTTTTCTAGTTTTCTTCTTGTGTGTTTGATAAACCTTGAGAAAAAAACCAAAAAAATTAGTTAGTTTAATTTCCATGCTTGTAGTAGAAATTAAAATGAAAACCCAAAAAGATTTCTAGTTCTTCTTCTTACTTGTTGGGAGCTTTCTCGTGTAAATAGTTTTATTTTCTTTTCTTTCCTTTGGGGGTCGAGAAGACCATATTGAAAATGTTTAGTGGCTCTGCTATGCATGATTGTTTATTTAACTTAGAGCCCATATTACTTGTCTTCTCTCTTGAGTTGAATGCTTGCAGATTCCAGCTTAGTCTAATGCATGTGCACTCTTATTATTATACACATCATTCGGTAGTGCAAGTGAAAGGCAATAATGACGATATATGATGGACTTATTGGGATGAGAAAAGCTGGTATGAACTCGACCACTCTTGTTTTTGTAAATATGATGAGTTCATCGTTTCTGAGTCAGCTATTATGAAGTAAACATATTTGCAATGACATTTAGAGATTATAGTTGCTTGTGCCATGCTTGATTAGCTATGAGTCATAATGGTTTACCTTGTGTGCCCACATGTTATTAGAATGATTATGATGTGATATGATGGGATGGTATCCTCCTTTGAATGAATTGAGTGACTCGACTTGGCACATGTTCACGCATGTCGTTGAAACAAATCAACATAGCCTTCACGATATTTATGTCCATGGTGGATTATATCCTACTCATGCTTGTATTCGGTGTGAATTAATTTTAATGCATGTTTATGACTGTTATCGCTCTCCTAGTAGGTCGCTTCCCAGTCTTTTGCTAGCCTTCACCTGTACTAAGCGGGAATACTGCTTGTGCATCCAAACTCCTTAAACCCCAAAGTTGTTCCATATGAGTCCACTATACCTTCCTATATGCGGTATCTACCTACCGTTCCAAGTAAATTTGTATGTGCCAAACTCCAAACCTTCAAATGAAATTTTGTTTTGTATGCTCGAGCAGCTCATGTTACTACTAGGGCTGCCTATATCTTCCATGCTAGGTGGGTTATTCTCAAGAGGAGTGGACTCCGCTCCTTATTCACGGGAAAGGGCCGGTAATCGGGATGCCCAGTCCCATGCTCCAAAAAGATCAAAGCAAATCAAATTAATTAAACAAAACTCCCACAGGGCTGTTGTTAGTTAGAAGCACTCGTTGTTTCGAGCAAGCTATGGATTGATGCTTGTTGGTGGTTGCGGGAGGATAAACCTTTGCCATTCTGTTTGGGAACTACCTATAATGCATGTAGTATGGAAGATACAATCATCTCATAGTTGTTGCGTTGGCAGTGAAAGTATGCCGCTCAAAATGTTATTCAATCTCTATTTTAAAATCGAGCTCTGGCACCTCTACAAATCCCTGTTTCCCTCTGCGAAGGGCCTATCTATTTACTTTTATGTTGAGTCATCACCCTTCTTATTAAAAGCACCCGCTGGAGAGCACACTGTCATTTACATTCATTATTTCTGGTTTATATTGGGTATGACTTGACTGGATCTACTTTACCATGAATTACAATGTTTAGTCAGTCCTTGATCTTTAAAGGTGCTCTGCATTTATGTTTTGCGGTCTCACAAAGGGCTAGCGAGATACCATTTTGTTATATCATGTTATGATTGTTTTGAGAAAGTGTTGTCATCCGAGTTTTATTATTATGGCTTGCTAGCTGATTATGTTATTGATATGAGTGATTGTGAGACCTAAGTGTTATTGTGAGTATGGTTAGTTCATAATATTTGCTGAAACTTGAATGCTGGCTTTTCATGTTTACAACAACAAGAGCAAACAGAGTTTGTAAAAGTTTTTCTTTATCACTTTCAGTTTATCAACTGAATTGCTTGAGGACAAACAAAGGTTTAAGCTTGGGTGAGTTGATACGTCCCCAACGTATCTACTTTTCCAAACACTTTTGCCCTTGTTTTGGACTCTAACTTGTATGATTTGAATGAAACTAACCTGGACTGACGCTGTTTTCAGCAGAACTGCCATGATATTGCTTTATGTGTAGAAAAGAAAAGTTCTCGGAATGTCCTGAAAATCCACGGAGGCACTTTTTGGAATTAATAAGAATTTCTGGGCTAAAGAAATACATCAGGGGGGCCAGGGCCTGTCCACGAGACAGGGGGGCGCCCCCCCTGGGCGCGCCCCCTATCTCGTGGGCCCCCTGGACCTCCACCGACGTCAACTCCAACTCCATATATTCTGTCTCGCGGAGAAAAAATCAGAGAGAAAGTTTCATCGCGTTTACGACACGGAGCCGCCGCCAAGCCCTAATCTCTCTCAGGAGGCTGATCTGGAGTCCGTTCGGGCCTCCGGAGAGGGGGATTCATCGCCGTCATCATCTTCAACCATCCTCCATCACCACACTACAAGAAATATGTCAACTTGTGACCTTGACTATTGGTCACTGAAAGGTCATTGTTTTTCATTTGCGACCTTTTTTTGACAAAACAAAAGGTCAAAAGCTGAGGGTCGTCAACTGACTATAGCGACCTTCTCTGTGAGAAGGTCGTGGACGTTTATGACCAAAATATTCCTACTGTGGCGTTTTGGTCACTAGCAACCTCCCCAGGCCACGTAGGCATCCAGCGTGGCAAGCTGATGTGGCACAAGATTCAGCCCGATCCAATTCGGTTTTCTACATGGGCCTAGCCCATTAATTCAGCCTTTTTATATATGTTTTTCCCTGTCAATTTACGCTAGCTACATGGGCCAAGCCTAGCAATTCGGCCTTTTTGGTTTCTAAGACGGAACTTTACGGTCCATTTCTTTTTGGGCCTCGGCCTTTTAAAAGTTGACTTCTTTTTTGGGCCTCGGCCTTTTTGCATGCTATTCACGTTTTGGGCCTTGGCCTCTACCAATAAGTAAGTCCAAGTGTCCAACTCATCAACTTTCTATTTCTCACATTTTCACAGTAAAAAGAAACAGAACTGTTTCATGACAAATATTTTAAATGAAACAGAACTATATACTTGAAATGACCAGACCAGTACAACCAGAGCAGTACAACCAGACCAGTACAAAATACAACCAGACCAATAAATGTAGCCTATTACAATCTTTACATCCTGTTCATACAACCAGACCAGTACAAAATACAATGAAACTAGCTATGAAGTACAACCAGAACACAAGGCATATTGATAGATAACCACCACGCTTCATCGTCTTCCTCTTCCAAATTCCAAGAAACAAATCACCTAGCATTAGAAGGATCACGAATCAGAAGCATATAAAATCTAATGTTCACTCAGTAGAAACAAGGTGACAAACTAATGTTCCAGGAAGGTAGTTTTATATAATAAAAACAAACTAGGCACCTGCATAATCACATGGCGGTAGTTTGAGATAATAAAAACTAATGTTCCACGCATAGTCTTAGCGCTCCAACAAAGAATCAACTAAAATTACTTTCAAGCAAACAGGTTGTACATCGATCAGGTTGTAAAGGACAAAAAATGGATACACGCAAGCAGGTTTTTAATCGACAAAAAATATAGAACAGTCTACATCTACAAGTAGATACAAGCTGGATTTGATCAAGACTTATAGACGGGTAAAAAAGTTGCATGTTTCAGAGCCAGGACAACAATCCAATCTTTATTAGGAAAGAAAACATGTCTGTTAGCAGCAGGCTCTCTTTGATTGATCAACCAATTGGGTGGTTTTGATGAAATATTATCGATGCAACACTTGGCATCACTAAACTACAAGTCCAAAGCATCATAAGCACTAGACAGAAATCACCATGGCTGGAGCAGAAAAAGAGAGGAGCGGTTGCTTACCAGCTATGCTATGCTGGAGCAAAAAAAGAGTTACTGGAGTGGGAGGCCTGCGAGTGGAAGAAGAATCATTGCATGGTGGCGTGTCTCTGTCTTGCACCTGCGCGTGTTAGAAAGTGCACCCATCAGGGAACCAAGCATATACATGACATGCTGAAAGAATAAATACCACGGCAGCAATGAAATTAAACAACAACTGCCAATAGTACTACTGCTGTCAGACTTGTTTGGATCATCACAAACCAACTAGTATAGCAGTTGGCACACGAAAGTAGCAGCAGTACATGCACCTTCCAGGTTCACATTGCACTTTCTTTTCAGGTTTGCAACAAAAGGAAGAAAGAAAGAAACAACATTCTCAGACGCACTAAGACACGAAGTTGACAGCATAATATTCCCAGTCAGCCACTTAACTGGATCAATTCCCACCAAGCAAGACACAACTAAAGTAGATAGGAATACATAATGTGGATTACACAACTAAAGTCAATTTTTAGTGGAACACATAATGTGGATTACATCTTGTTTGGTTATTAAATACTAAATAGTAAGTTATATATAAATCTCACACGGATATGACCATGAACAGATTCAAAGAGGACTAATTTACTCTAAAAGCTCATTTTTAGCCCCTTACACTTCTCAAACATAACCACTACCTGGAGCATCAATAAACACAAGCTAGCCTCTGAGAATATCAACATTTGCAGCAACAACTGAAATGCTAGCGCTTTCACAATGCCATAGAACCTCACCATTTACAATCACTAACAAGCTAGTGGCAAATAATCAGAGGGTCATGCAGTAGAAATGTACAGTGAGTTACCTGAGCAGAGAGCCGGTGGCAGCGGCCAAGCGTGAACGAAGAGGGAAGTGATGTCTTCGCGCGGCGGCTCAACCAGCTCATAGACCTCGCACCCCACGACCTTGCGGGCACACATGTCGGCGCTGATCAGGTGCTCATCCTGGAAGAAGCAGACCATGTCAGGTTGGTGAGATGGATGAGCTGTTGGCAGCTCACACAGGACAATGACAAGAACATACAGACCGCGAAGGCAAGAAGGTCAGAGAAGGAGCCCAGCAGAGCAACAATCGAATGAAGCAGGACATCTGGTAGGTCTGCCCAACCTTGATGTCCAGACATGGCGAGGACGCAACACACAACAGCCCTTTCTTGCATTCTGCAGGTTGCAGCTTCCCTTGAGGCGTGAATATATATGGTATATCTTCCCTCATGACCCTACAGAGACAGCAGCAGAAGACATGAACAAATAACTCTGAGCAAAATGTGATGACACAAGAAGTTGACAGCTGCGCAACTTCTTCAGACTGCAAACATTAACAGGAACGCAGGCAATTTAGATGAAGCCATTGATTAGCCTCTCACAAGCAGATGAGCCTTCGTAACAGAGAGGGTGTCTGGATACCTGAGTGACCTCGGAGACAGATATCGCGATAGCAGGCTTGGCATCCTCGTCGGTGAGGCGTTTGAGCGCCCTCTGGATCTTGCGCTCGCACTCCACAATGAGCCTGTCTATCATGTCCTCGAGCTCCCTGTCGAAATTCTCCGTCCCCTTTGCTTTTACCTCCTCATAGCTACCAGGAGCTCGGGAAGGCAATGATGAACAACCACAGGCGTGCTGTGTGGTTGGGAACCAAGAAAAGAAATTACCGAAGCAAAACATGACAGAGGTGTTTAAATGAAAAGAAGGATACTCTTTCCGCAGCTGCAGCGAGTGGACCTTGGGGCAGGGTCCGAGATCCATTTTCTGGCAAGAGAAAAATTGGCCGAGATTAGATCGCAGCATAACACAAGAGGAAGTAATTGCTTCATCAGATATCTCAAAGTAGAGCACACGGCATACACCATGGTTATTCTTTTCTTCTATGGATGAATTTTCCCCTTAACAAACGCAATGGCGCAAAGGTCAATTCGAAACCAAATCTATTGCAGGTGGCCTAACTCCAATCGCTCCTCCACCGACGGGAACCACCACGAGAGGAGGATGAGGGGCACGGGGACTGAGGGGGCGGGGGCGACGAGCCGGATGGGAGGTACCGTGAGCTGGAAGAGGTCGTGGGGGCAGAGGCCGGCGAGGAAGAGGCGGCAGACGTCGCGGTCGAAGTACTTGCGGTTGACCTTCCGCACATCGCCGTTGCGGTCGAAGAGGCCACAAGAATCATGATAGGGCGAGGGATCTGGATCGAGGAGGGCGACGCGAGGGGCTGCTACCAGCCAGGGCAGCGGGACGGGTTGCTGCTGCCTGCCCCCGAGCCGCGGCGGGGAGGCGGCTGCTGCACCGCCGGGATCTCGCCGGACGTTTGTGTGCTGGTCACGGGGATCGGAGGCTGGAGGTGGCAGCGGCAAGGGAGGAAGCTAGGGTTCGCGCAAGAGAGAGGGGAGAGGGGTGGGGTTTGCGCAGGAGAGAGGGGTGGGGTTCACGGTGGTGGGATGGATGGACGGAAGGATGGACAGATGGATGGATGTATGGATGGACGAATGTTCGCCATGTCAGCGATCCATGCCACAACTGACTCCACCAATCAGGATTAAGCCTACGTAATTTGGATTTTTTCTTACCCTCTTATTTCGAGTAACATTCAACATATTACTTTCTTATAGTTTATTAAAATTAACCAATAATGTGCACATGTGTGTATCTTGGGATGACAAACAATGTTGATTTGAAGGTTTTCTTCTTCATTGCGCAAAAAAAAATCATTTCCATTTTTCGAGTGCCCAAAATGAGTTTTTTTGTGAAGGACCTACCATATAATTGTTGCAAAATTAGACCAAATAATTTTTCTAAAATACTAGGTCATATTTAATGCACAATTGACCAAATGGTTGGATGCCAAAAGTTTTGATCCACCTCTGGTGAAAAAGACAAATTCCCGCCGATTCAGCTGGAAGCGGGTCAAATTTGAACTGTAGCTGCCTCATAGTTTGCTATTTATTTTTTCCAAAAATCATTTCTAGGTACATAAGTATCTATTTAATCAGAGAAACATCAAAAGTTTTCCAAGATTCAACCACTAGCTAGGAACGGTCAAGCCCGCCGTTTTGACCGCATTTTGAAACGGGCATAAAAAATTCAAAAAAAAATCAAAAAATTGGAAAACCTTCGCATTGTGTCATTATATGTGACCAAGTTTCTAGGAAAATTAATAAACTTGTAATACGGTAATTATTTTAAAAAAGTGTTCTCATAAATGAGCTATCATGTGTGAAGATTCATGGATTTCAACCCAAACGCTCAATCTCATGGCCACATTCATGGCATAGTTTGTTCAAATAATCTCATATTGTGCACAAGGGTGCATCTTGGAATTCCAAACAATGTTGCCAAAGGGATTTTTCATTTTCTTTGCACGGAAAGTTCATTTTCCATTTTTCGAGTGCCCGAAATGAGGTTTTTTTGTGAAGGACATACCATATATTTGTTGCACAATTGTACCAAATCATTTTTTAAAAATACTAGAACATATTTAATGCACAATTGAAAAAATGGTTGGGTGTCAAAAGTTTTGATCCACCTCTGGTGAAAAAGACAAATTCCCGCCGATTCAGTTGGAAGCGGGTCAAATTTGAACTGCAGCTGCCTCATAGTTTGCTATTTATTTTTTCCAAAAATCATTTCTAGGTACATAAGTATCTATTTAATCAGAGAAACATCAAAAGTTTTCCAAGATTCAACCACTAGCTAGGAACGGTCAAGCCCGCCGTTTTGACCGCATTCTGAAACAGGCATAAAAAATTCAAAAAAAATCAAAAAATTGGAAAACCTTCGCATTGTGTCATTATATGTGACCAAGTTTCCAGGAAAAATAATAAACTTGTAATAAGGTAATTATTTTAAAAAAGTGTTCTCATAAATGAGCTATCATGTGTGAAGATTAATGTATTTCAACCCAAACGCTCAATCTCATGGCCACATTCATGGCATAGTTTGTTCAAATGATCTCATATTGTGCACAAGGGTGCATCTTGGAATTCCAAACAATGATGCCAAAGGGATTTTTCATTTTCTTTGCACGGAATATTCATTTTCCATTTTTCGAGTGCCCGAAATGAGGTTTTTTTGTGAAGGACCTACCATATATTTGTTGCAAAATTAAACCAAATCATTTTTCTAAAATACTAGGTCATATTTAATGCACAATTGACCAAATGGTTGGATGCCAAAAGTTTTGATCCACCTCTGGTGAAAAAGACAAATTCCCGCCGATTCAGTTGGAAGCGGGTCAAATTTGAACTGCAGCTGCCTCATAGTTTGCTATTTATTTTTTCCAAAAATCATTTCTAGGTACATAAGTATCTATTTAATCAGAGAAACATCAAAAGTTTTCCAAGATTCAACCACTAGCTAGGAACGGTCAAGCCCGCCGTTTTGACCGCATTTTGAAACGGGCATAAAAAATTCAAAAAAATCAAAAAATTGGAAAACCTTCGCATTGTGTCATTATATGTGACCAAGTTTTCAGGAAAATTAATAAACTTGTAAGACGGTAATTATTTTAAAAAAGTGTTCTCATAAATGAGCTATCATGTGTGAAGATTCATGGATTTCAACCCAAACGCTCAATCTCATGGCCACATTCATGGCATAGTTTGTTCAAATAATCTCATATTGTGCACAAGGGTGCATCTTGGAATTCCAAACAATGTTGCCAAAGGGATTTTTCATTTTCTTTGCACGGAAAGTTCATTTTCCATTTTTCGAGTGCCCGAAATGAGGTTTTTTTGTGAAGGACATACCATATATTTGTTGCACAATTGTACCAAATCATTTTTTAAAAATACTAGAACATATTTAATGCACAATTGAAAAAATGGTTGGGTGTCAAAAGTTTTGATCCACCTCTGGTGAAAAAGACAAATTCCCGCCGATTCAGTTGGAAGCGGGTCAAATTTGAACTGCAGCTGCCTCATAGTTTGCTATTTATTTTTTCCAAAAATCATTTCTAGGTACATAAGTATCTATTTAATCAGAGAAACATCAAAAGTTTTCCAAGATTCAACCACTAGCTAGGAACGGTCAAGCCCGCCGTTTTGACCGCATTCTGAAACAGGCATAAAAAATTCAAAAAAAATCAAAAAATTGGAAAACCTTCGCATTGTGTCATTATATGTGACCAAGTTTCCAGGAAAAATAATAAACTTGTAATACGGTAATTATTTTAAAAAAGTGTTCTCATAAATGAGCTATCATGTGTGAAGATTCATGGATTTCAACCCAAACGCTCAATCTCATGGCCACATTCATGGCATAGTTTGTTCAAATGATCTCATATTGTGCACAAGGGTGCATCTTGGAATTCCAAACAATGTTGCCAAAGGGATTTTTCATTTTCTTTGCACGGAATATTCATTTTCCATTTTTCGAGTGCCCGAAATGAGGTTTTTTTGTGAAGGACCTACCATATATTTGTTGCAAAATTAGACCAAATCATTTTTCTAAAATACTAGGTCATATTTAATGCACAATTGACCAAATGGTTGGATGCCAAAAGTTTTGATCCACCTCTGGTGAAAAAGACAAATTCCCGCCGATTCAGTTGGAAGCGGGTCAAATTTGAACTGCAGCTGCCTCATAGTTTGCTATTTATTTTTTCCAAAAATCATTTATAGGTACATAAGTATCTATTTAATCAGAGAAACATCAAAAGTTTTCCAAGATTCAACCACTAGCTAGGAACGGTCAAGCCCGCCGTTTTGACCGCATTTTGAAACGGGCATAAAAAATTCAAAAAAATCAAAAAATTGGAAAACCTTCGCATTGTGTCATTATATGTGACCAAGTTTCCAGGAAAATTAATAAACTTGTAAGACGGTAATTATTTTTAAAAAGTGTTCTCATAAATGAGCTATCATGTGTGAAGATTCATGGATTTCAACCCAAACGCTCAATCTCATGGCCACATTCATGGCATAGTTTGTTCAAATGATCTCATATTGTGCACAAGGGTGAATCTTGGAATTCCAAACAATGTTGCCAAAGGGATTTTTCATTTTCTTTGCACGGAAAATTCATTTTCCATTTTTGAGTGCCCGAAATGAGGTTTTTTTGTGAAGGACCTACCATATATTTGTTGCAAAATTAAACCAAATCATTTTTCTAAAATACTAGGTCATATTTAATGCACAATTGACCAAATGGTTGGATGCCAAAAGTTTTGATCCACCTCTGGTGAAAAGACAAATTCCCGCCGATTCAGTTGGAAGCGGGTCAAATTTGAACTGCAGCTGCCTCATAGTTTGCTATTTATTTTTTCCAAAAATAATTTCTAGGTACATAAGTATCTATTTAATCAGACAAACATCAAAAGTTTTCCAAGATTCAACCACTAGCTAGGAACGGTCAAGCCCGCCGTTTTGACCGCATTTTGAAACGGGCATAAAAAATTCAAAAAAAATCAAAAAATTGGAAAACCTTCGCATTGTGTCATTATATGTGACCAAGTTTCCAGGAAAATTAATAAACTTGTAAGACGGTAATTATTTTAAAAAAGTGTTCTCATAAATGAGCTATCATGTGTGAAGATTCATGGATTTCAACCCAAACGCTCAATCTCATGGCCACATTCATGGCATAGTTTGTTCAAATGATCTCATATTGTGCACAAGGGTGCATGTTGGAATTCCAAATAATGTTGCCAAAGGGATTTTTCATTTTCTTTGCACGGAAAATTCATTTTCCATTTTTCGAGTGCCCGAAATGAGGTTTTTTTGTGAAGGACCTACCATATATTTGTTGCAAAATTGTACCAAATCATTTTTATAAAATACTAGGACATATTTAATGCACAATTGACAAAATGGTTGGGTGTCAAAAGTTTTGATCCACCTCTGGTGAAAAAGACAAATTCCCACCGATTCAGTTGGAAGCGGGTCAAATTTGAACTGCAGCTGCCTCATAGTTTGGTATTTATTTTTTCCAAAAATCATTTTTAGGTACATAAGTATCTATTTAATTAGAGAAACATCAAAAGTTTTCCAAGATTCAACCACTAGCTAGGAACGGTCAAGCCCGCCGTTTTGACAGCATTCTGAAACGGACATAAAAAATTCAAAAAAAACAAAAAATTGGAAAATCTTCGCATTGTGTCATTATATGTGACCAAGTTTCCAGGAAAAATAATAAACTTGTAATACGGTAATTATTTTAAAAAAGTGTTCTCATAAATGAGCTATCATGTGTGAAGATTCATGGATTTCAACCCAAACGCTCAATCTCATGGCCACATTCATGGCATAGTTTGTTCAAATGATCTCATATTGTGCACAAGGGTGCATCTTGAAATTCCAAACAATGTTGCCAAATGGATTTTCATTTTCTTTGCACGGAAAATTCATTTTCCATTTTTCGAGTGCCCGAAATAGGTTTTTCTGTGAAGGACCTACCATATATTTGTTGCAAAATTGGACCTAATCAATTTTATAAAATACTAGGACATATTTAATGCACAATTGATAAAATGGTTGGGTGTCAAAATTTTTGATCCACCTCTGGTGAAAAAGACAAATTCTCGTCGATTCACTTGGAAGCGGGTCAAATTTGAACTGCAGCTGGCTCATAGTTTGCCCTTTATTTTTTCCAAAAATCATTTCTAGGTAAATAAGTATCTATTTAATCAGAAATACATGGTTTGATGTCAAGACATCGAGGTTTGGACGGTGGCCGAGGGCCCCAACTCTAGAGCGTGTAAGCTCGCATGCCCGCCGCGTGGTCACCGCGTGACCGTGGCATTGCCATGTGTTCCGGGCAGCCTAGGCATGTCTAGTGGGTTGGGCACTCCCCAGGTAGGTGATAGGAAGAAAATTACAACATAAGATTCTCACGAGGAGACCAATCGATGCTCAAACATGAATTAGCAGCCAAGTGTTTGACTAGCGGTACGGGAAATGCACATGGCTAATGGGCGTGAGTTTTGGCTGAGGATGATCAGTTACTTAGAAGACCATCTTCACAAATTTTCAGCTCAAAAGGAGGAGCCTAGGTGGTACTTGCTTTGCAAACTACCACACTGGACATAAATAAGAATGTTGAAGCTCGGCTCAAAATAATGAATGGATTGAGCTGGCATTTGGTGGAGGATGGTTATTTGGGCATAGGAAAGCACTGTAGAAAATGGATACTATTTGGACATGCCAAAGTGGTACTTCCTTCACAAACTGTTGTTCTGAACAGAATAGGAAAATGAATATTTTTTAATTATTTTTGAACTAGGCAAGGAAGATTTTTACATATTTGACGAAGATATGACCCAAAGAATTTATGAGATTGTTTTGGGAATTTTGGGAATGACAGAAATTTAGGTTGCTTCACAACCTAGGGCAAAAACCGCCACATGGACATGACACATAGGCAAAACTGATGAGGTGGCGCCTAGTCATAGCAACCCACCACAATTTACAAGGCTATGACCATCTATATTGGTCATTAACAAATAGAAATAAGGCAACGGACTAGCGCTATTTTCTTTATGACCATTTCGTGTAAGGAAATTACGACCTTTCTGACCAAAATGGTCACAATGGTTTAGGGTTTGGAGCCCCTCGAACAGCTTTTGACCAATTGGTCTGAAATGGTCATAGATCTATGACCAATTCTTCCAGGATCACTGACAGAAGGTCACTAGTTGACATATTTCTTGTAGTGCCAATTTCATGATGCTCACCGCTGTGCATGAGTAATTCCATCATAGGCTTGCTGGACGGTGATGGGTTGGATGAGATTTACCATGTAATCAAGTCCGTTTTGTTATGGTTTGATCCGAAGTATCCACTATGTTCTGAGATTGATGTTGCTATGACTTTGCTATGCTTAATGCTTGTCACTAGGGCCCGAGTGCCATGATTTCAGATCTGAACCTATTATGTTTTCATGAATATATGTGTGTTCTTGATCCTATCTTGCAAGTCTATAGTCACCTATTATGTGTTATGATCCAACAACCCCGAAGTGACAATAATCGGGATACTTCTCGGTGATGACCGTAGATTGAGGAGTTCATGTATTTACTATGTGTTAATGCTTTGGTCCGGTTCTCTATTAAAAGGAGGCCTTAATATCCCTTAGTTTCCACTAGGACCCCGCTGCCACGGGAGGGTAGGACAAAAGATGTCATGCAAGTTCTTTTCCATAAGCACGTATGACTATTTACGGAATATATGCCTACATTACATTGATGAACTGGAGCTAGTTCTGTGTCACCCTATGTTATAGCTATTACATGAGGAATCGCATCCGGCATAATTATCCATCACTGATCCATTGCCTACGAGCTTTTCACATAATGTTCTTCGCTTATTTACTTTTCCGTTGCTACTGTTACAACTACTACAAAAACCCAAAAACATTTATCTTTACTTTTGCTACTGTTACCTTTATTATCATACTACTTTGCTACTAAACACTTTGCTGCAGATACTAAGTTATCCAGGTGTGGTTGAATTGACAACTCAACTGCTAATACTCAAGAATATTCTTTGGCTCCCCTTGTGTCGAATCAATAAATTTGGGTTGAATACTTTACCCTCGAAAGCTGTTGCGATCCCCTACACTTGTGGGTTATCAGACCCCAAAACAGTGGGTTTGCACGAAACGGATCAAAATCGGCCAAAATTGTGAGTGTTGATGACCGACATGTAAACGCACCCCGGGGTTCATCAATCATGGAAATCACTTTGGGGCCCCTAAACTGAGTAATAGTCCAAGAAACGGGCCAGAATCGGCTCAAAGCATGATTGTTGATGACCGACACGTGAGCACACCTTGGGGTTCGACAATCATGGAAATAGCTTTGGGACCACAAAACTGTGAGTAATAGTCCATGATACGAGTCAGAATTGACATCATCCGCGAGTGTTGATCACCGACACGTAAACGCACCCCTAGGTTCTTTAATGGTAGAAATCACTTCGGGAACCCACAACAATGAGTAATAGTCCATGAAACGGGCCAGAACCGGCCAAAACAGTGAGTGTTGATGACCGACACATAAACGCACCTCAGGGTTTGTTAATCATCAAAATCACTCCGGGACCCCAAAATAGTGAGTAATAGTCCACGGAACGGGCCAGAATCGGCCAAAACTGTGAGTGTTGATGACCGACAAGTAAGCGCACCTTGGGGTTCGACAACTATCGAAAATGCTTTGGGACCCGAAAACGGTGAGTAATAGACCACGAAACGGGCCAAAACGGTGAGTAATAGAGTGTTGATGATCGACACATAAGCACACCTCGGGGTTCGATAATCGTGGAAATCACTCCGGGACACCAAAACAGTGAGTAATAGTCCATGAAACGGTTTAGAATTGGCCAAAACTATGAATGTTGTTGACCGACATGTAAACACGTTGTATTGCAGCATCTTCAACTCTTCCGCGCTAGCTTCACGGTTTGATTCTCTCCCATCAAAGAATTCACCTTGCAAGCCAATTCACCTTCACGGCAGGGTCATGTCCAAGAATATGCATTTTCATCTTATGCGTCCATCTAGCAAAATTAGTACCATCAAAGTAGGGACCTCTACGGTGATAATTTCCCTCGCTAGATGCCATACTATCCTAGGTTGTGAAACCAAGGCTATGACCACCAAACGCTATGGAAACCAAAGCAAATGGAGACCAAAGCTCTGATACTACTTGTAGGATTGAAAGTATGTCTAGAGGGGGGTGATTAGACTACTTGACCAAATAAAAACTTATCCTTTTCCCAATTTTAGTCCTTGGCAGATTTTAGCTAACTTAGCACAAGTCAAGCAATCTTAATACAATTCAAGCAAGCATGCAAAGAGTTTCTGAGCAGCGGAAAGTAAAGCATGCAACTTGCAAGAATGTAAAGGGAAGGGTTTGGAGAATTCAAACGCAATTGGAGACACGGATGTTTTTGTCCTGGTTCCGATAGGTGGTGCTATCGTACATCCACGTTGATGGAGACTTCAACCCGCGAAGGGTAACAGCTATGCAAGTCCACGGAGGGCTCCACCCAAGAAGGGTCCATGAAGAAGCAACCTTGTCTATCCCACCATGGTCGTCGCCCACGAAGGACTTGCCTCACTAGCGGTAGATCTTCACGAAGTAGGCGATCTCCTTGCCCTTACAAACTCCTTGGTTCAACTCCACAATCTTGTCGGAGGCTCCCAAGTGACACCTAGCCAATGTAGGAGACACCACTCTCCAAGAAGTAACAAATGGTGTGTTGGTGATGAACTCCTTGCTCTTGTGCTTCAAATGATAGTCTCCCCAACACTCAACTCTCTCTCACAGGATTTGGATTTGGTGGAAAGAAGGTTTGAGTGGAAAGCAACTTGGGGAAGGCTAGAGATCCAGATTCATATGGTAGGAATGGAATATCTTGGTCTGAACACATGAGTAGGTGGTTCTCTCTCAAAAAATGTAAGTTGGAAGTGTAGGTTCATTCTGATGGCTCTCTCCACGAATGAAGAGGGGGTGGAGGGGTATATATAGCCCCCACACAAATTCTAACCATTACACACAACTTACCAATCTCGGTGGGACCGAATTGAGAAACTCGGTCACACCGATTCAGTAAATCTAGTGACCGTTAGGATTTTCGATGGGACCGACACGCAACCCGGTAGGACCGATATGGTTAGGGTTAGGGCATAACGTAATCTCGGTGAGACCGATTACACAAACTCGGTTTGACCGATTTTGGTAATAAGCTAACCATAGAGTTGGTCAGGTAAACTCGGTGGGACCAATTCGCTCATCTCGGTTGGACCGAAACGTTATGAAAGGGAAACAGAGAGTTTACATTGCAATCTCGACAGGGCCGATCGCTCATCTCGGTGGGACCGAAACATTACAAAGGGAAACAGAGAGATTACAATCACATCTCGGTGAGACCAAGATCCCTATCGGTGAGACCGATTTGCCTAGGGTTTGTGGTAGTGGCTATGACATCTGAACTCGGTGGCGCCGGATAGAAAGAATCGGTGGGGCCGAGTTTGACTTTTGGTTTAGGTCATATGTGGATGTGAGAAAGTAGTTGAGGGCTTCTGAGCATATTACTAAGCACTTTGAGCAAGAACCTCATTAAGCAACACCTCATCCCTCCTTAATAGTATTGGATTTTCCTATAGACTCAATATAATCTTGGATCACTAAAATATAAAACGTAGAGTCTTGAGCTTTGAGCTTGAGCCAATCCTTTTGTCCTTAGCATTTTGAGGGGTCCACTTTTCTCATCCATGCCATGCCAATCATTGAGCTTTCCTGAAATATTTATCTTGGAATAGTATTAGCTCAATGAGCTATATGTTGTTAGGAATTACCAAAACCACCTAGGGATAGTTGCACTTTCATCATCCCGCAACTAACTCATTAGTTACAATGCTTGCAAGGCTTATAGTGATGAGTATTGCCGAGAGGGCCCAGAGATACCTCTTCGAAACATGGAGTGACAAATCCTAATCTCGATATATGCCAACCCAACAAACATCTTCGGAGACACCTGTAGAGCACCTTTATAATCACCCTTTTACATTGTGACATTTGGTAGCACACAAAGTGTTCGTCCGGTATTCGGGAGTTGCATAATCTCATAGTCTGAGGAACTTGTATAAGTGATGAAGAAAGCAGTAGAAATGAAACTAACACGATCATAATGCTAAGCTAATGGATGGGTCATGTCCATCACATCATTCTCCTAATGATGTGATCCCGTTCATCAAATGACAACACATGTCTATGGTTAGGAAACTTAACCATCTTTGATTAGCGAGCTAGTCAAGTAGAGGCATACTAGGGACTATATGTTTTTTTCTATGTATTCACACATGTACTAAGTTTCCGGTTAATACAATTCTAGCATGAATAATAAACATTTATCATGAATTAAGGAAATAAATTATAACTTTATTATTGCCTCTAGGGCATATTTCCTTCAATCTCCCACTTGCACTAGAGTCAATAATCTAGTTCACATCACCATGTGATTTAACACCAATATTCACATATGTATGTGATTAACACCCATAGTTCACATCGTCATGTGACCAACACCCAAAGGGTTTACTAGAGTCAATAATCTAGTTCACATCACTATGTGATTAACACCCAAAGAGTACTAAGGTGTGATCATGTTTTGCTCGTGAGAGAAGTTAGTCAACGGGTCTGTTACATTTAGAGCCGTATCTATTTTACAAATATTCTATGTCTACAATGCTCTGCACGGAGCTAATTTAGCCAATTACTCCCACTTTCAATATGTATCCAGATTGAGACTTAGAGTCACCTGGATCAGTGTAAAAGCTTGCATCGATGTAACTCTTTGCGATGAGCTCTTTTATCACCTACATAATCAAGAAATATTTCCTTAGTCCTCACTAAGGATAATATTGACCGCTGTCCAGTGATCTACTCCTAGATCAAAATTGTACTCCCTTGCCAAACTCAGGGCACGGTACACAATAGGTCTAGTACACAACACAGCATACTTTTTAGAACCTATGAATGTGGCATAGGGAATGACTTTCATTCTCTTTCTATTTTCTACCGTGGTCGGGCTTTGAGTCTTACTCAACTTTACACCTTGTAATACAGGCAAGAACCATTTCTTTGACTGGTCCATTTTGAATTTCTTCAAAACTTTACCAAGGTATGTGCTTTATGAAAGTCATGTTACTAGACCATGATGAACCTACAAATTCTGGTGTGGACCATATTCTGGAATACCTATGAGGTTCTGTAGTAACTTGATCTGAAGTTTCATGATCATAATCATTAGCTTCCTCACTAATTGGTGTAGGAATCACTGGAACTGATTTCTATGATGAACTACTTTCCAATTCAGGAGAAGGTACACTTACCTCATCAAGTTCTACTTCCTCCCACTCACTTCTTTCGAGAGAAACTCCTTCTCTAGAAATGATCCATTCTTAGCAACAAAGATTTTTCCTTCGGATCTGTGCTAGAAGGTGTACCCAATATTTTCCTTTGGGTATCCTATGAAGACGCACTTCTCCGATTTGGGTTCGAGTACTATCGTGGAATTGTCACGTCATATGTCCTCGTGAAAGGACTTAGTTGTGGAGCCATCGCAACTAGGAAGCTTGAAGGGGTTAATCGGGACAAAGGACATGAGAGGGTTTATACTAGTTTGGCCTCTTACGGTGAAGGTAAGGCCTACGTCTAGTTGGGTTGGTATTGATGTTTCGATGACCAGGGAGCGAGATACGCTATGCCCGGCTCTCGATGAGTTGTTTCTTGCCCTAAGCCGCCAGCAGGTCGTCCCCTTATATACACGGGTTGACGCCCTGTGGCTTATAGAGTCCTAGCCGGCTTATAAATAGTGTCTAGCTGGGTGACTAGTTAAGTCTACCTTATGATACAAGTCATACTACCGTGGCGGTTTACTACAACGGGCCTTAAGTCGCCTATGGGCCTTAAGCCCACTATTGAACCGCCATCTTCATGCTTTGGTCTTGGGCTTCTTTCTGGTGAGTCTCTTTGCATAACCCGGCCCCTCCTGGGCGGCTTACACAAATAGTTATATCCCCAACATTAGGCCCCAGATTGATTTGAACATGTTCATGTCAATCTTAAAATACCTTATGGAACTGGCCTTCAGTCTTTTGTCTTGCACGAAAACTTTAACCCGCATGACGTCATCATCTGGATCCGGGTCAAATCACCATGACGTCATCTTCAATAAAACTCATATTTTATTCCATCATATCCTCAAACGGATCTTTGCCTTTACTGACCATCCCGAGAATCGAGGCGTCGGGGCCGCTGGATAATGATGTTTTGGTTTCCTCGTTTCTCACGCCATCTCGGTCAGTCTTCCTTTATAAATAGGGCGACTTAGGTCTTTCATTCTTCCCTCTTTTAGTCGTCCTCTTCCTCTTGCTCCCTCTCGAGCTCCGCCGCCGCCGCCGTCGAACCCCTCGTCTTCACCGACTCAGGCTGCTGCATCAACCTGACTCTGACCAGAAATCGACGGCGAACCTCCGCAGCTCGTCCACATCCGTGAGTTCCTCTCCTTCCCTTTCTTAGATCTGCATTGGAACTTTGTTGAGTTCTTCGGTGTTCATCACCGCCCGACGCAAACCCTCGCTAGTTTTCACCTCCAATGCCATGTTTAGATCGTAAAAACTATGTAGAACTGCTGCGGTAATTGTTTGTGTTTATCTTGCATAGAAACAGATCTCATTTCCCTTGTTTGGAAACCCTCTTCGAGTGTATGAACTTCTCTGCCCTGTTTTTAGGTCTAGAAAATTTTCTTATCAGAACAGACCTTTGATCTCAAAATTTAGCTGAAGATTATGAAACCTGTTTTTATCACCCAAAAAACTTCTTCTGGTAGATGCCCTTAAACACAACTGTCTAGGTGTCCGGCTTAAATAAATGACACTGATCTGTGAGCCTTGCTTGCTTCTCATGACCTTAAGAATTTTGAACTGCTCTTGATACTTGTAGCGGCTTAAATATTGTCGCACAGTCATCCTTATATCATTAGGCCCCTTCGTAAGCCGCTACCTTAAATAATTTGGATATTTCTCCCGGTTTAAAATTTGAACCGGAACTTCTTATTTTGTAATAGGCCAATTGTCGTCATGGCACCTAAGGCGGCCAAGGCCCCTGTAACCTGCAATTGGGTCCCATCCATAGTTACTAAGAGTATACTTGCTGAGTTCGTGAAGTCTGGCCACCTGCCAAAAAAGGAGGTCATGTCTTATCGTGCTCCTGACCCGTCTAAAGAAAGGCCTCAACCCAAAGAAGGGGAGGTGGTAGTTTTTACGGATCACATGAACCGGGGATTTGCCCCTCCCAGCTCAAAATTCTTCAGGGAAGTTTTGAATTTCTTTGATCTTAGACCTCAAGACATTGGACCCAATTCCGTGTCAAACCTTTGCAATTTTCAAGTCTTCTGTGAGGTGTATCTGGGAGAGGAGCCAAGTCTGCTTTTGTTCAGAGAACTTTTTTAATTGAACCGGCAGAATGAATTTGCCAACGGGCCTAGTCTTGAGCTTGGCGGCATCTCGATCCAGCGACGGAGAGACTGCCTTTTTCCTTATGTTGAGCTGCCGAGTCACCCAAAAGATTGGAACCATACGTGGTTCTACTGTCAGGACACTTCTCCGGCTGATGAGAAGCCTCTGCCCGGCTTTCGTGCCCTGCGCCTTGAGTCCAACCATCCGCTGGCGGATAAACTGACCGCTGTTGAACGTCTGCCTCTTAATCCCACCATCAAGAAGATTAAAGCTCTTTTGGGAAATGGTTTGAATGGCATCGATCTGGTCTGAGTCTGGGTTACTTGGCGAATACTTCCATTAAGCCGCCGCCCCGACTTAATGTGTACTTACACAGGCGAAAAGGACGATCCAATGCGTCATAGTCCTGATGACTTACCATATGATGTGGTAGATGCTACAACCCAGTCACTGCTGAAGGAGGGCACTGTAACCAGTAATACCTTTGGCTTACTTCCCTTCTGCAAGAAGAAACCGGCCCCTGTAGTGAGTTGTCGATCTTAATAAATACTCTCTGCTTCGTTATACCTTACTTGAGCTCATAATTCTTTATCCTTTTCCACAGGCCGATGATAACTTCTGGAAGGTCAAATATGATCATGATGCGCCAAACAAGCCAGGGCAGCCAAGAAAACTGAAAGGAAAGCCGCCAAGATGGGAACCTCAAAGAAGAAGAAACTCAGCATCTCCGAGTTATTCAAATTGGATGATACTTCTTCGGATGATGAAGAGGTAATCCTCTAACTTTCTTGACTCCCTTGTCGCTATTTTACTGACATTTTGTCCTTTCATGAGGATACAGGGAACAGTCAAGCAGTTGAAGAAGAGGTAACTATAATCTCCTCTAACTCAGAGCCTTTGCCAAAACACAAAACTCGAAGGGTGACCTGGAAAGTAAGATATTCACATCCTCTAGCTTATCAAGATCCTCAATTTCTTTTGAAGCAACAACAGCTTGAGAACCGGAGGCAGACTCTGTCCAATCAAGACGCAGAACTCTCCTCCGGCCTACCTGATGTAACTAGGAAGCACCGGACCGAGGTTATCTCCGATTTATGTTCTGTTTTACCTTTGGCGGGTTTGGTTCGTCAACCTCTCAATTCATCTGACTCCAATTATCAGGATACCTCTCCTTCTTCCAAAGAGTCTATGCAATCAAACATGCCGGCTTTCAAAACGGCTCCCGGGTAATGTAACCTTTCTTACTTTAAGTTTTACCGTACTTTATACTTTAATACTTATCCTTCTTCCTTTATTGACAGCCTGCAAGTGAAGCCCAGTGTCGGTGTCAAAACCGGCGGATCTCGGGTAGGGGTTCCCGAACTATGCGTCTAGGCGGATGGTAACAGGAGACAAGGGACACGATGTTTTTACCCAGGTTCGGGCCCTCTCGATGGAGGTAAAACCCTACTCCTGCTTGATTAATATTGATGATATGGGTAGTACAAGAGTATATCTACCACGAGATCAGAGAGGCTAAACCCTAGAAGCTAGCCTATGGTATGATTGTTGTTCGTCCTACGGACTAAAACCCTCCGGTTTATATAGACACCGGAGAGGGTTAGGGTTACACAGAGTCGGTTACAATGGTAGGAGATCTACATATCCGTATCGCCAAGCTTGCCTTCCACGCCAAGGAAAGTCCCATCCGGACACAGGACGAAGTCTTCAATCTTGTATCTTCATAGTCCAGGAGTCCGGCCAACAGTGATAGTTCGGCTATCCGGACACCCCCTAATCCAGGACTCCCTCAGTAGCCCCTGAACCAGGCTTCAATGACGACGAGTTCGGCGTGCATATTGTCTTCGGAATTGCAAGGCGGGTTCCTCCTCCGAATACTTCATAGAAGATTTTGAACACAAGGATAGTGTCCGGCTCTGCAAAATAAGTTCCACATACCACTGTAGAGAGAATAATCTTTGCACAAATTCAATCTGCTGACGTATCCTGCGGCGTGACATCACACCACGGCCAAGCCTTTATTGGAATCGTTTTTACTGACCCACCTCAGCGTGTTTAGCGAGGCGGTTTCCTTGGCACGTCTTGTAGCAGAGATCGTGTCCCCTTATTCCGGGATTCTCATCAATACGGGCGTGGGTAACCCAGTCGTGCCTGTTGGTGCGCCTCCTCTATCGAAGGCGAGTCCCGAACGGTCACGGGGAGGGCTCTTGGTATTCAACCTCTTTATAACGAGACCAAGGCCCGCTCCTTTCTTTCAATCTCAATCGAATCCGCCCCTCGCCTCGAGTTCCAACACCCAAAGCTATGGATTCAGGCGCTTCGGACCTCCGAGGATGTCCGGCTCCGACCTGCGAGGCCGGTGGATGCCTTCCTCCATCACGGAAGAAGACGTGCTAAAGCAGAGAGATGCCCGGTATCTAACCGGCGAAATTTCGCACAGGCTGCCTGCCCAAGGGCAGGTTATTCCCACTCCCAAGCCTGGTGAGAGCGTGGTGTTCATGTCTCACTTCCTTTGGGGGTTAGGCTTCCCGACGGACCCCTTCGTGAGGGGGCTCATGTTTTATTATGGGCTGGAATTTCATGACTTGGATCTGGAGTCCATCCTCCACATCTCATCGTTCATGGTCGTATGTGAAGCCTTCCTCCGCATTACCCCTCACTTCGGGTTGTGGCTCAAAACCTTCAAAGTGGAACCAAATATGATCAAGGGGCAGTAGGCAGAGTGCGGAGGGGCTGTTATAAGCAAGAATGTTGACGCTCCATGGCCCGAGGGCTCTTTTCAAGAGGAGCTCAGTCTGTGGCAACAAGAGTGGTTTTATATCACCGCTCTCAGGGGCACCAAATGGGTGGCGCCACCTGCCTTTCGCTCGGGTCCTCCACCGCGGCTAGCGTCATGGGTCAATAAAGGGCTCGACTGGGTGTCGTCCAAGTACGTGCCCTTGTTGCAGGGCCGTATTCGAGACCTCCTAGAGAGAGAGATCAATCTGGTCATAGTTGCGCAGGTCATGCTGATTCCTCGCACCCTGCCCTGCAAACGTTGCCCCCTCCGCCTGTGGGAGTTCAATCCGGAGGGACCACGAGCTCTTCAACATTTTATGGGCGTAACGCCCGTGGAGATGTACCAACTGTTCTTCGGATCACGAGCAATGTGTCCGGACTTGACCGAGGCCGCAGGTCTGAGCTGCAATCGCCCGGATACTCAAGTAAGTAGTCTTGTACCCGGACATGCTATCTGTATATCTATCATAAACTTGCCTTTAAAAGAGTTGTCCCTTTGAACAGGAGTGGATAGCGAAAGCAAAACTAATCTGGTGTCCGGCCCCCCTCCCTGAGACACGCCGGATCCTGTGTTAACCAGGATGCTAGAGGTTGCGCCTTTTAAAGAAGGCGAAGGGGGGAACAAGGGAGCTACTGCCTCCGTGAAGGAGTTTATCAAGAAAGGAGGGATCGAGAATCCCTCCCTCCAAGGGGAGAAGAGGACCGCTTCTGAAGACCCGGAGACCAAGGCCTCGAAGCGGGGGAAGAAATCCTCGCCAGAGGGTCCTACGCCGGGAGATGCCCCGGCCGCACTATTTCCCCTAGGAGATTAGCCCTCCAGTGGGCCGTACGTAAAGAGGGGTGTTTTCTTAAAATGAGAGACATCCCTATTTTATTTCTGAAGATAACCGAAATTTTTCCTTGTAGTTCGTATCTCAGCCCTTCTCAGCAGAGCTCGTCTTTAGGGGATCTTGATCCGGAGATGATGGAGAGTGAAACGCCTCTGCCTGCCATACCGTCATGCGAGGCGGACGACCCTGAGGTGTCGTCGCGGAGGGTTTCTCCAAATCCGGCGGGGCCCGAAGGCAGTCGTATGTCCCCTCAAAGCCCTCCAGTCCGGCCTTCGAAAAATGCCATCAACTGGTGTACGGTCGGAGGAGCTGAAAGATCTGCTTGGGTGAGCATCTATCTCGGAAGATCACCATGCGCTAATGGGTATGGTGATTGAAAGGATTTCATCCGCTGAAAGCGAATTGCATGATGCCGTCATAAGTTTACTGACGGGTTTTGAGGTACGCAAAATGATATACCTTCTGACAGTTTTTCATATAGAATGCGCCCTGCATAGATAGTAGCCCCTGAGACTCGGTGCGTTGTCAAAAATGACAGCGCGCCGAGGATCATAATCCTAGGTATAAATATGCTCTTCCTATGTAGGTGGCGAAGCGTCCGGTGGCTAGCCGGACTGATGAATTTGCCGAACTAAAGCGGCAACTTGACGTGGCGGATTCTGACATCGCGCTTGTCAATAAGCGGCTTGACGAGTCACAAGGTATGCAGTTTCTCCGCGGACACCCCGGTAAGGTAGCTTAATGCCTGAGCCTTACAACATGTATGCTTGACACAGATGGTGCCGCTGCCATGGAGAACCTTCGGGAAAAACTCGCCCGAGACAAGGAGCAAGCCCGAAAAAGTGATGCGGCTGCCTTAAAAGCGGCCAAAGAGCTAAGAGCTGAATAGGCTGCTCACTACCGAAGCAAGAAAGAAATGGCTGAGATGGCCGTAAAGTTGAAGAATGCTACCGACCGTTGCGAGCTTCTTGAAAAAGAAGGGCGAGCGGAGAAAGAGGACCTAGAAAAGGCCGCTACTGAGGCCAAGGATGCTCGCTCTGCGATGAGAGCTATGAAAGAGGAGCTACGTCAGGCCGAAGATATTGCGGCTGGAAAGCCTTTTCTGCTGCGGAGGAAATTCACGGATCCTAAGTATGCTAAATTGGGCCAGCTATGGGGTGCGGAAGATGCTTATCTGGACTTGGCGGCGAGTGCCGCAGACGCGGTCGAACACTTCCGAGGACAAAAGGATCACGGAATGGAAGAGCTTTTTTGGTCGCAGTTCCATAGTCCAGAGCGTCCGCCTCCATTGACCGATCGTTTGGCCGAATGGGCTGAGCTGAATAGGTTGTCCGGATTTGCCATGAAGGATGTCGTGACTCATTTGTGGCCGAAGAGGCCTGAGCCGAAGAGTTATTTTGGCTTGGTGCAGCAGTTCCTTGGTGCGGTGCCGCATATTAGTGCAATGAAGCGGTCAGCATGCATAGAGGGTGCGCAGATGGCTCTTACCCGTGTCAAGACATACCGGGCGGAGATGAAGGCCACCGACGTTGCATCCCAGGATTCGGACAGAAGCCGAGTACCTGTCGAGCACTACTTTGAGGAAGTCCTGCAGGGCGCTCGTTTGATAGAGACGCAGTGCTTGAAGGATATTATGTTCAAATGACATGTATGATTTGTGAAACAATGTTTCAATATAATATAAGGGCTTTTTATACTTGTTCGTTCAAGTATTAAAATACCTCCTGTGCGGCCGTTAATGTATATGCGTATATAACCTGAAAGATGGCAGTCCTTGGCTTCAGCCCCCACGCACATAGTGCGGGGGTTTTTGCAAAAAAGGCGCATTTTCACACTTAATCCAACGTCTTGGTCCTGTGAAGGAGGTGATAGCATAGCAAACTAGGCAACCGGACTATAATGCTTTATCACTTTCACTTAGCCATAGGAGTTCGATGGTGGGGCTACTACATAGCCCCTAGGGGCACCGCACTCTCCCGAATTCGGGGCGCGTATGTGCCTGACCGGGAAACAGTCCTTCGTTAATGCGGAGGAATTCTAAACATTCCTGTGGGTCATCGAGTGGTTGACCAATCTCACGCTATATCATGACAGTCAGTTTTCGGCTTTCTCTACTAAGGTGCTCGCCAGGCCGAACCGGGGCACAATCGCAGTAGTTCTCCTGGTGCCGCATTAGCCGATAGAGCGGAACGTAAGGCAGCAAAACACAGGAGCCGGGCAAACCCAACATTTGACCAAAGACATGATTCAGAGCTGATGCATATAAGGCCTAACTCGAGACGCCGAACACTCCCTAAGGTATTCGGTCTTTATGAAAACGGGCAGAACAATGCCCTAAGCCCCTGGTGTCCAGGTACGCGCAAAAACTCTGACGCGCCCAATGCCAAAACACCAGCCTCCTCCTTGGTTATAGCAGGAAACCGGGGGAGGTGTATCAACAAGAGACAGTAAAAAAGGTTTACGCAGGGTCTTAATCTGAAAAGAATCCTTGCAACGGGTCCCTACTGCACGTCTGTGCATGTGTCTCCGTTGTGTCGTATCCTGGACGGGTGTAGCACGGTGTTCATCTGTAAAAGAGAAGAACTTAGAAAGATCGTGCGAAAAATGTACTTTATATTAAATAAAAGGAGTACGATTCGAGAAGCGAATAAAATTGAGCTTTATTGTCTCTTTTGTACATGCATGCAGCCCCTTGTACGGGGGTGTGCGGCTAGTAGGCCTTCATATGTTTATGCCGGACTCGTCTAGCCGTGTCCGGGGTCCGAATGACCTGTTCAGGTGTCGGATTACTGTGTGATTGTCCAGGCAGTCTTACGTTCTTCCGTGCTCGAGTAATACTTGATATTTCCCTTTAATTAGATGATGTCGCGTGGACCGGGCATTTTAAGTGTAAGAGATGCATAATGCGGTATTGCGTTAAAGCGGGCGAAAGCTTCACGTCCCAATAGTGCTTGATAACTACTTTTGAATGGGGCGATATGGAAGGTTAACTTTTCGTGACGGAAGTTGTCGGATGAGCCAAACACAACTTCTAGCAGTAGGGAGCCCATGCAATGGGCATATAGGCCTGGCATTACCCCCTTGAAGGAGGTGTTGCTGTGGCGAATTTTGGTTGGGTCTATCCCCATTTTGCGGATTATGTCCTGATATAGCAGGTTTAAATCACTACCGCCGTCCATTAGGACTTCTATGAACTGCAGTCCGTCAATTATAGGATCTAATATCAGGGCAGTCCATCCTGCGTTCCAGATACGTCCGGAGTAATCCTGATGATCAAAGGTGATTGGTTTTGACAACCAATGCCGGGACTCCGCTGGGATAGGCCGTGCGGCGCGTATTTCTATGGGCGCCATTCTGATTTTCCCTTTTGTCACTTGAAGTGAGTTTACTATTTTGACTTCTTGTGGGAAATTCTTTTGTTTTCCAGTGCTCTGCTTGTGGGGTTCGTCATCGTCTTCGCTTGGTGTGTCGAGCCCCTTGCGTTCGTCATTGAGTTTGCCGGACTGCTTGAAGACCCAACAATCTCTGTGGGTATGGTTTGCAGGCTTCCCGGGGGTACTGTGGATTTGGCATGTTTTGTCCAAAATTTTGTTTAAGTTGGATAGCTCATGGCTGTTATCCTTGAGGGGCAGTTTTTTATTATTCTGCCGAGAGCATTTGAATCCGGCGTTGACTATCGTGCTCTTCGGGCTATTTCCCCTTGTCCGGCGCTGGTCCTTGCTGCGTCGTGGTTTCCCGTTTCCATCTCTGACTTCGGATGTACTTGGGTCGCTGGTACTACATCTTGCCAGCCAACTATCCTCTCCCGCGCAAAAGCGGGTCATGAGGCTTGTTAGTGCAGCCATTGTTCTTGGCTTTTCCTGGCCAAGGTGCCTGGCGAGCCATTCCTCTCGGATGTTGTGTTTGAAAGCTGCTAAGGCTTCAGCGTCCGGACAGTCGACTATTTGGTTCTTTTTTGTGAGGAACCTGTTCCAGAATTTGCGGGCTGACTCTCCGGGTTGTTGAGTTATGTGACTTAAATCGTCTGCATCCGGAGGGCGGACATAAGTCCCTTGAAAATTTGCCCGAAAAGCATCCTTGAGCTCTTCCCAACTTCCAATGGTATTTTCAGGGAGGCTTTTAAGCCAGTGCCGTGCTGGCCCTTTGAGCTTGAGGGGTAAGTATTTTATGGCGTGGAGATCATCTCCTCTAGCCATGTGTATGTGGAGGATGTAATCCTCTATCCAGACTCCCGGGTATGTTGTTCCGTCGTATGCCTCTATGTTTACGGGTTTAAATCCTGTGGGAATTCGTGATTCAGCACCTCATCGGTGAAACATAGGGAGTGTGCGGCTCCCCTATATTTGGGTGTGCCGTGATGTCCGGATATTTGGCGTGTTGCATTGCTTAGAAGAGCTTGCTTTCTTGGCCCGTAGATGGACCTAACTGGGCCATCCTTTTGATGCGAATCCTTATGCGGATCGCGTGCTGGTTTGTGTGCGGTGCCGCTTGCTGCTCTATGCTTGTCATGTGGTCGTCTATCCGACCGGGCGGCCTCTTTGTTCCTTGATTGTGGGGGCTCTAAGGCCTCCTCATCGAATTCGGGCAGTAGTTTGCGCTTTGGGTAGCTCTTTGTTTGGCGACTGTCGCCGTATTTGTCTGCGGTGTTGAGTACTTTGCTCCATCTGATTCTGAGTGCATCTTCCGCTGTTTTAAGCTTTCGCTTCTGATTTTTCAGGCTACGTGCAGTGGCGACGAGCCTTTTGTGTAGGTTCTTCTGCTCCAACAACTTGTTCGGTGTGAGATCGTTCGGACTATTATCTTCGCCGGGGACGGGTTGTTTATCCAAGTTGTCCTATTCGGACGGTTGTTCAATGGCATGTTCGTCGTCCACCGGTTCGACCTGCTCTATGGCTGGGTTTGTATGGCTGCCATCTTTGTCGAGGTGGGACTTTGTGTGGCACTTTCGTCGCCGTCTTGATTGCTTTTCGAGGGATTTATCCTTCATAGCGTCCCGTTGTTCCTCGTCGTCACTTCCTTTAGGTGTATCCACCATGTATACATCATGAGATGGGGTGGCTGTCCAGTACCCTGTAGGTGCTGGTTCGTGGTTATCTCCTACATCATCGTCCATACCGTTGATGTCTTCAGAGTTGAAATTAAGCATGTCGTTTAAACTTTCGACAGTGGCTATGAAGTGGGTGGTGGGTGGGTGTTGAATTTCTTCGTCGTCCGCATCCCAACCTTCCTGGCCATAGTCCGGCCAGGACTCTCCTGATAAAGAGAGAGACTTTAGTGAATTCAGGATGTCGCCAAAGGGCGAGTGCTCAAAGATGTCCGCGGCAGTGAACTCCATAACCGACGCCCAATCGGATTTGATTGGCAGGGGTGCGGGAGGTTTGGAGTCCGGAGAGGAGTCCGGCACCTCGGAGTCACGGGCTTTGCAAAGGACAGGGATGGTGTTCGGCTCAATCGCCATAGAGATTGTAGCCCCCGAGGCGGTGTCCAGCCACTCGTCCTCGATCAGCGAAGTCGGCTCCGAGCTAAGGGTCGGAGCGGACGCTGGTGCGGCCTCCAGGGCACTGTTCGGCGGCAGAGCTAGATCATACCCATCGAGACAGTGCGGCGCGCTTGGCTGTGGCTCGAATCTGTTGAAGATCAAGTCTCCGTGGATGTCAGCCGTGTAGTTCAAACTCCCAAATCTGACCTGATGGCCAGGGGTGTAGCTTTAGATTTGCTCCAGATGGCCAAGTGAATTGACCCGCAGTGCAAAGCCGCCGAATACGAAGATCTGTCCGGCGAGAAAAGTCTCACCTTGGACCGCGTCGTTGTTGATGATCGAAGGAGCCATCGGGCCTAAAGGTGACGACACAGAGGAACTCTCAATGAAAGCACCAATGTCGGTGTCAAAATCGACGGATCTCGGGTAGGGGTTCCCGAACTGTGCATCTAGGCGGATGGTAACAGGCGACAAGGGACACGATGTTTATACCCAGGTTCGGGCCCTCTTGATGGAGGTAAAACCCTACTCCTGCTTGATTAATATTGATGATATGGGTAGTACAAGAGTAGATCTACCACGAGATCAGAGAGGCTAAACCCTAGAAGCTAGCCTATGGTATGATTGTTGTTCGTCCTACGGACTAAAACCCTCTGGTTTATATAGACATAGGAGAGGGTTAGGGTTACACAGAGTCGGTTACAATGGTAGGAGATCTACATATCCGTATCGCCAAGCTTGCCTTCCACGCCAAGGAAAGTCCCATCCGGACACGGGACGAAGTCTTCAATCTTGTATCTACATAGTCCAGGAGTCCGGCCAACGGTGATAGTTCAGCTATCCGGCCACCCCCTAATCCAGGACTCCCTCACCCAGCAAGAAGGCGAGGAAAAATAAGCCGTCCCAAGACCCGGTTGTCATTAAACCGGCGCTTGACTCGTCCGCTCCTGCTAGCTCCACCCATCAGCCACCGCCTGAACCGGCTTTTGATATTCTGGTGCCAACCTCTGACCCACATGCAGAAGATGTTATCAACAACTCTGATAACCCTGAAGTTCCTGGCCCGGCCAAGACGACTGACCCGGAAGTTGTGTATCTGAAAAGTCAATTTGTTGAACCGGGGCAGCCTACTGTTCTTGCCCAATGTACTGCCAAGGAAGAATTTGCCGAATGTCGAAAAGCCAAATAGGACATCACTGACTATACTCACTTAAGCATTGGTGATATAGTCTCGGGCTATCTGAACCAAGTGCATAATAGTCGTGACCTGGAAATTGACATGGTGAAACAAATACAGCACAAATTTGAGGTATAACTTATGCTATTCTCCTGAATCTTACTTACTGTACCAGCCCCCAAGTCTATTGCTTATGAAATAATATGCTGTAGACTTAGAAATCTGTTTACTGTTTGTTTGCCCGGTTCAAAGAGAATATATTTGGGATAATTAATTTGGTGCCCTTAGTTGGGTCCCCCTCGGCAGTTTTGCCCCTAATTTCAAAAAACCCTTGGTCTTGCCCAAATGCGTTTGGTCCTCTTATTTTTTTGCCCTTCCGTTCCAATTCCGTCCGGTCAAAGGCGTTTGACCATTAGTAAGACATTTTTTGGACCATTTTGCCCTTCCTCTCTCTCTCTCTCTCAGCGTGCCTCTTTCTCTCTATGTGCCTGCCTCCTGTTTCTCTGCGTGCAACAGGGGGCCGCCGCCGGCGTAGTTGACCGTTTTGAGCGCCATCACGGGCCGTCGTGCCTGATCTGTCGCCCTCACCTCCAGATCTGCGCGACCCCGACCACCTCTCCTATGGAAACGAGCAGCAGGACACGCCGCCCTTCTCCTTCCTTTTCTCCCTCTGCTTCTTCCTGTCTAAGCACATCGCCATTCTTTCGCAAGTTCAAGCCGCCATGCCCATGGCGCCCCGAGCCCTGGGACGAGCAGCACCTACCCACCCGCCCTGCCGCCGGTCCCTAGTGCCTCCCCGACCTCCATCCTGAACGGATCCCGTCCAGCCCGAGCCTCCCTCCAGAGACAGTGCCGCCATCGGGAAAGGATGCGCGCCGCGCCGGCCGATCTGGCGCCTGCCCAGGCCACCACACCGCTGGACCACCGCCGGAGAAAAGCCGTAGGACCCCTCCATCCTTCTCCTTCCTCCCCCTCTGCTTATTCCCGTCTGAGCACGTCGCCGTTCTCCCGCAACTTCAAGCCACCATGGCCATGGCGCCCTGACCTCCAGGCCGAAAACAACTGCCATCTACCTCGCCGTCGGTCACTAGCGCCTCCCCAACCTCCATCCCGGCCATATCTAGTTCATCCCGAGCCTACCGCGGTGGGATCTGGCCGTCTCTCCACCGCGCCCGCATGCCCCATGCTGATTCGGGACTCCCTTGCATCCGCCCCCGCCCCCTTGTAGAGACCTCGCCTGACGCCGCCTCGCGCCCTCCGGCCCAGCTCGTCAACTTGCCGGCCTGCCCTGACTTTCCGATGACAATTGCTCGTCGTCGCTGCTATTATTTTCCCGACGACAGAGAGAATCAGAGAGGAGAGAGGGGAGAGGAGAGACAGACTAATTTTTCTATTTGGCATTTTTTCTATGTGGTTGGGACCCACATGTAAGTTTCATGTTTTTCTCTTCATATTTTCAATGGAGTTATAAGGAGGGGCAAAATGGTCCAGAGAAATATCTGTCTAACGGTCAAACGCCTTTGACCAGACGGAATTGAGACGGAAGGGCAAAAGCATAAGAGAACCAAACTCACTTGGGCAAGACCGAGGGTTTTTGTAAACTAGGGGCAAAACTGCCAAGTGTGACCCAACTAGGGGTATAAAATCAATTATCCCAATATATTTAACCCGGTTATAACATGATAGTTAAATTTGTGATACACATTAGCCCCCAAGGGTCAAGTATCTTTACTTGTAAAATGCTTGAGACTTAAGATGTATGACCCAGTATGGTAGGTTTAAAATTCTTCAGCATACATTAGCCCGCAAGTGCCAAGTATCTTTACTTGTAAAATGCTTGAGACTTTGAATGTTACCTTACCATGATTGTCGGTGTCAAAACCGGCGGATCTCGGGTAGGGGGCCCCGAACTGTGCGTCTAGGCGGATGGTAATAGGAGACAAGGGACACGATATTTTACCCAGGTTCGGGCCCTCTTGATGGAGGTAAAACCCTACGTCCTGCTCGATTAATATTGATGATGTGTGTTACAAGAGTGGATCTACCACGAGATCAAGGAGGCTAAACCCTAGAAGCTAGCCTATGGTATGATTGTTGTTTGTCCTATGGACTAAAGCCATCCGGTTTATATAGACACGGGAGAGGGCTAGGGTTACACAGAGTCGGTTACAATGGTAGGAGATCTACATATCCGTATCGCCAAGCTTGCCTTCCACGCCAAGGAAAGTCCCATCCGGACACGGGACGAAGTCTTCAATCTTGTATCTTCATAGTCTTGGAGTCCGGCCGATGATGATAGTTTGGCTATCCAGACACCCCCTAGTCTAGGACTCCCTCAGTAGCCCCTGAACCAGGCTTCAATGACGACGAGTCCGGCGCGCATGTTGTCTTCGGCATTGCAAGGCGGGTTCTTCCTTCGAATAATTTATAGAAGATTGTGAACACCAGGATAGTGTCCGGCTCTGCAAAAAAAAATTCCACGTACCACCGTAGAGAGAATAATATTACACAAGTTCAATCTGCTGACGTATTTTGTGGCGTGACGTCACACCACTACCAAGCCTTTACTAGAATCGTTTTTATTGTACCACCTCAGCGTGTTTAGCGAAGCGGTTTCCTTGGCACGTCTTGTCGAAGCAGAGATCGTGTTCCCCTTATTCTGGGATTCCCATCAATACGGACGTGGGTAACCCAACCGCGCCATTGATCGCGGAGCTTGGGAGATAAGCGAGTTTTATAAGGCCGGTGGGGACGCATGTTTGTGTCCGCCCATATAAGGGGATAAAGATCCGACCCTTTTACCTACGCCTTCTTCCTCCTTGGCTTATCCAATTCCGTGAACTCGAGCTCTAGCGCCCAAGTCCGCACTTCTCACCTCAACCTTCTCCAACTATGTCCGGAGCGGGAGGCAAGTGGATGGCCTCCTCCGTCACGGAGGAGCAGATCCAGAAGCTGTGCAACGCCGGATATCTATCCAGCAACATCGCGCATCGGCTCCCCGACGAGGGAGAGCTCATCCCCACCCCCAGGCCCCATGAGAGGGTAGTATTCCTTCCCCATTTCCTCTGCGGACTGGGCTTCCCACTTCACCCCTTTGTCTGGGGGCTCATGTTCTACTACGGCCTGGATTTCCATGATCTGGCCCCGAATTTCATCCTCAACATCTCGGCGTTTATCGTCGTGTGTGAGGCATTCCTCTGCATCCAGCCCCACTTCGGCTTGTGGCTCAAGACCTTTAGTGTCAAGCCGAAGGTTGTGAAGGGCAGCCAAGCGGAGTGCGGAGGCGCCATGGTGGGCAGGATGTCCCACGTTACTTGGCTGGAGGGCACTTTTGTGGAAACCATTAAGGGGTGGCAATCGGGGTGGTTCTACATCACCGAGCCGCGTGACCCTGACTGGGTAGCGGCCCCCGAATTCAGATCTGGCATCCCCACGCGGCTCACCTCCTGGAAAGAGAGTGGCCGGATCTGGGGCGATTCGGAGGAGTTGCCCGGACTCCAAGCCTGTATCCAAAAGCTGGTGGACAAGAAGCTCAAGCTTGTCAACGTATTCCAGGTCATGCTCATCCGCCGGATTCTCCCGTGCCAACAACGGGGCTTCAACATGTGGGAGTTCGATCCGGCGCAGCACCAAACTCTGAGCGGGCTCTTCGACACTACGTACGAAGATGTCTGGAAGGTGTTGTTCAAGGGCGCCGAGGCTCCCGCATCTGCTACCGAAGATCGCAGATTCCGCTCGCAGCGTCCGGCTGACGAGGTAAGTGATTTTGTCCTTTATGGAACGCTCGTTTTCCATAGTTTGACTCTATGCAGGATCTAAACTCCCTTTACCTTTGACAGGACTGGCTGGCAAAGGCCGAACGGACTATCTGTCCGGCCCCATTGCAAGAGGATCCAGCGGACGCCCGCCTAACGGGGCTGCTGGCTCCGGCACCCCACGTGGTGCCGGAGAAGAAGGCCAAGAAGAAGGCCACGGGGACTCGGAAGAGTTTCCGTTTTCAGGTGCTATCGGATGATGAATCCGAGGCCGACTCCTCCCACCAAGGCGAGGAGGAGAAGAAGAGAGCCTCTCCCCCAGCGGGGGGAGGGAAGAAAAGGAAGGCCTCCCCAACAAGGGAGGCCGAAGGGTCCAAGAAGGGAAAAACTCTTCCCCCGGACTGCTCCGCCAACGCCAGTGACGACGACGAGGACTGGCCTCCAAGGGCCAAGCCCCTGGCGAGATCGTAAGTATCCAGACTCCCGAATAACTTCATGATTTTTCCTTTTCGCCACATAATGTCTTTCTAATGCCGCATACAACCCTGCAGTCCGCCCAAGGATGATCTTCCCGCTTCGTCGAGCGGGTCCTTAGGTGCGTCGGATATGGATTCTCTTCCGACTGCCTCCACCCCCTGTGATGCGGACGATGCCGAGGTGGGATCCCGGGAAGGGACCCACCAAGAGGAGGAGGCCCCGGAGGTGTCGCAGGACAACCTCCCGGACTTTGCACCGGACTCGGCCCCGGAACCCACAGTGGCTCCGGAGTCCGGCGGGCGACCCCTTCGCAAGAAGGGCAAGACCGTGACGCCGGCTGCCTCTGTCCAACCGGAGGCGCCGGATAATTTGCTGGAGGCGCTCAACGGCGCCTCCATCGAAGAGGAACACCGCACTATTATGAGTGCGGTGATTCAAAAGGTTCAGCTCGCCAAAAGTGGGCTGACCGAAGCCTGCAGCAGCCTTCTAACAGCCTTTGAGGTAAGAATTTCAATGTGTATAAAATGGTACCGCATAGATAGTAGCCCCTGATGCTCGGTTCGGTGTTCGGAAAGAAAAGCCGGACTGAGGATCTAAAAAGATATACGCAGGAGTCATAATAAATATGTCAATATGGGATTGCAGGCTACGCTGCTGACCTCTACCGCACTGACTGCAGAGGTCAATACGTTGAAGGAAAGCCTCGAGCGGTCCGAGAACGAGCTCGGCCGTGCCAAGAAGCAGCTCGAGGACAAGGAAGGTGAGTAACACCTTACTAAAATTGTACCTTACAAAAAAGGATTTTGGTTGCAAAAAGAATGACAAGGATAACGTGGGTATTGCAGGGGCCACTAACGAGGTGGCGGCCCTGAAAGAGGCGGTGGCCGCGGCCGAACGCAAGGCGGCCGCGGAGCGCACCGAGCTAGAGAAGCAGGAGGCGTGGGTGGCAGAGGTACAGCAAGAGCTCCAGGATCTCGTGAAAAAACATGAGAGCCTGGAGCGTGACTCGAAGACTCAGGAGTTTGAGCTTGCAACAGCTCTTGAGAGTGCCAAAGCCGCTAAGGCCGAAGCCTACAAGGCCCTCCAGGAGATCGAGGCGGTGAAGAAAATAGCAGCGGGTAAGGCATTTTTCATGTAAAGTAAGCATGTGAGTGTTAATTACCTGTTGCTTACCCGAATTCGGAGCTCTCCAGGAGCATTCGTAGATCTTCCTCGCAGCGTGTCTGATGCTGCAGCGTTCTACCGGGCCGAGGAGGGGAGCTCGACGGAGAAGGTCTTCTGGTCTCAGTATGCTGAGGCCGGACATCCGGTGCCCCTTAGCGACCAGCTGAAGCAGCTGGTCGAGCTCCACAAGGCGGCCGAACAGGCCATGAAGGGCCTCATAGTTCGGCTGTGGCCTAAGGAGGCCATGCCTGGGAGCTACTTTGGCCTGGTGCGGCGGCTGGTGGATGCGTGCTCGTGGGTTGAAGTCATCAAGCACTCCGCCTGTATTGAGGGTACCCGTCGGGCCCTTTCCCGCGCAAAGGTGCACTAGGGCAAGATGGATGCCCAGAAACTCGTGACGGACCCGCCACCAGAGGGCAAGGAGCATCGCACGCCCGAGATGTATTATAAGAGTGTGCTGAAGGGCGCACGCACTATTGCGGGTGAGTGCTCCAAAGATGTAATATTTGAGTAGACTCGCATTTTATTATCCTGTGCGCTGAAAACTTGGTTCATATGTGCTAAGCAACGCTTGTTAATTTAAAATATTACCTTCTGTGCGGCTGCTTATCAAATCTGAGAGATGGCAAGTCGTCGGCTTCAGCCCCCATGCCACGAGTGCTGGGGTGTTCGGGATAAACTTGAGCAGTCTTGTTCCCATTTTTGGGTCCATCTAGGGAGGCGCTCAACACAGCGAACAAGGCAACCGGACTTATAATGCTTGAACACTCTCACTTAGCCATAGAATTCTATAATTTTAAATTTCGGCGAAGCCCCTAGTCTTCGGAAGGCCGAATTTGGGGCGCTATCCATGCCTGGGCCGGACAAGATCCGGCTCCTCGCTCTAAGCAGCATAAGTCTTTAAGGACTCGCAAAAAACCTCTTGAACAGCGACCGGCTCTCGCCTCATCATGACGGTCAGTTTTAGCTTTCTCCACTAGGGCGTTAACCCAGCTCAACTGGGGCGCAATCGCAGTGGTTCTCCCAGTGCTACCTTAGCCGATACAACGGAACGTAAGGTACCAAAACATGGGAGCCGGGCAAACCCAACTATTGACCCAAGACATGATTCGGAGCCGATGCATATAATGCTATAAGTTCGGGGTGCCACACTTGTGAAAGTGTTCGGACTTATCACACCATGATGAGGGAAACATAAGCCCCTGGTGTGTTTTAACCGTACCAAAGTGCACGGATGCAACATGTCGTAAATGAACATATGTATAAAAAAGGAATGCAATTATAAGCAAAAAGGTGCTGCATTGTTTTATTCAAGAAGTGCTGCTATGAATGCAGAACGATACAAATAGTGCGATAAGCAAGGGACAGGACTGTTAAACATGTCCCCCTCCAGGGGTAGGCTGCGATGTGGTGTATAAAACAGATTTAATGCTCGTAATGGAGACCACCTGGATATTCGTTGTAGCCTTTATCCTTCCCTGGTTGTTGCATCGTGAGTTCGGCAGGTTTGCTGCCGGACAGGGCCTCTGACGAACGGAGTCCTGTGGGTTAAAAAAAAGGGAAAAAAAAAGAATGACACACTTGAGAGCTCCTGGTGTGGTTGAGCCGCAGTCCGGGCTTATCGTGGTCGTGCCCCTCTCCCCATGCCCATGGTATCTTTAGAGTGTAATGGTGTATGCGAAGGACCTGTTTTGACGTTTTGCAGGGGCTGGGGTTGGGGCCGCACTGCTACGCGTGCTCGGAATGTGCCAGGTGGTCTTGTTGTAGGTTACTCCGGGCACGCTTAGCTATGTCCAGCCGCTTAACAGCCGGACTCGAGAATTGCCTTAAGAGGCTGCATTGTACTTCTGCCGCGAGAGCTGCTGTATGTTCCTCCGTTCGGAGAGAACATTCAGTGTTTCCGTTGACCGTGATGACTCGTCAAGGGCCTGGCATCTTGAGCTTGAGGTATGCGTAGTGCGGCACCGCGTTGAACTTTGCAAACCTTGTACGTCCGAGCAAGGCATGATAGCCGCTGCGGAACGAGACTATGTCGAAGATTAACTCCTCGCTTCGGAAGTTATCCGGGGATCCGAAGACCACTTCCAGTGTAACTGAGCCTGTACAATTGGCTTCTACACCTGGTATGACGCCTTTAAAGGTCATCTTGGTAGGTTTAATCCTTGAGGGGTCTATGCCCATTTTGCGCACTATATCCTGATAGAGCAGGTTCAGGCTGCTGCCGCCGTCCATCAGGACTCTGGTGAGGTGAAATCCATCGACGATTGGGTCTAAGACCAATGCGGCGAATCCACCGTGGCAGATGCTAGTGGGGTGGTCCCTTCGGTCAAAAGTGATCGGGCAGGAGGACCATGGATTGAACTTCGGGGCGACTGGCTCCATCGCGTATACATCCCTGAGTGCACGCTTCCGCTCCCTTTTGGGTGTGTGCGTTGCGTATATCATGTTCACCGTCCGCACTTGTGGGGGGAAACCCTTCTGTCCTCTATTGTTCGGCGGTCGGGTCTCTTCCTCGTCGTCGCTATGCAGCCCCTTGTCATTGTTTTCGGCAATTAACTTGCCTGCCTGCTTGAATACCCAACAGTCCCTGTTGGTGTGGTTAGCTGGCTTTTCGGGGGTGCCGTGTATCTGGCACAAGCGGTCGAGTATTCGGTCCAAATTGGACGGACCCGGAGTAGTTCTTTTGAATGGATTTTTCCGCTGGCCGGGTTTGGAGCCTCTGAATCCGGCATTGACTGTCGTATCCTCACTACTGTCGCTGTTAATGCGGCATTTGTTTTTTTTACGACGCGGCCTGCCATTACGGTCCTTGATATCCGGACTGCCAGAACTTTTGCTGAGGTTGTTGCTGCGTGTTAGCCAGCTGTCCTCACCCGCGCAGAAGCGGGTCATGAGTGATGTGAGGGCTGCCATGGATTTCAGCTTTTCCTGTCCCAGGTGCCGGGCAAGCCACTCGTCGCGGATGTTATGCTTGAAGGCCGCGAGGGCCTCCGCATCCGGACAATCGACGATTTGGTTTTTCTTGGTTAAGAACCGTGTCCAGAATTGTCTGTCCGATTCGTCTGGCTGCTGAATTATGTGGCTTAGGTCATCAGCGTCTGGTGGTCGCACATACGTGCCTTGGAATTTATCGAGGAATGCGGCTTCCAGGTCTTCCCAACTCCCAATTGACTCTGCTGGCAAGCTATTAAGCCAATGTCGGGCTGGTCCTTTAAGCTTGAGGGGGAGATATTTGATGGCATGCAGATCGTCACCGCGGGCCATGTGGATGTGAAGAATATAGTCTTTGATCCAAACCGCGGGGTCTGTTGTGCCATCGTAAGATTCGATATTCACGGGTTTAAACCCTTCGGGGATTTGATGATCCATTACTTCATCTGTGAAGCATAGTGGGTGTGCGGCGCCTCTGTACTGGGCGATATCACGACGGAGCTCAAAAGGGCTTTGTCTGTTTTGTTCGGCCCGGCCGGACTTACTATGTCCGGCGCGACGGTTGTCGTCACGTACCATGGGGCGCCCACGCGATCCATAGATCGATCTTGATTGTCTTGCCTTATCCTCCAATATATCTCGCAAGTCTGGAGCGTTCCCCTGTGGCCTTGTGCTTTTCGAGCGATGCCGGGGTACAGGTCTAGTGAAGGGCCTAGAGGCCTCTCTGTCGCGACCACGGGGTGGTCGGTCAGCCGTATTGTCTCCTGGTGATGCAGGTTCATACGCTTCCTCCTCTAATCGGGGGAGCAGCTTGTGTTTAGGGTAGCTTTTGGAGGGGCGTTCGAGCTCATGCTCTTCAGCCGCGAGGACTTCGGTCCATCTGTCGGCTAGCAGATCTTGATCAGCTCTAAGTTGTTGCTGCTTTTTCTTGAGGTTCTTCGCCGTGGCCATAAGCCTGCGTTTAAAACGCTCTTGTTTGACAGGATCCTCAGGCACGACGAATTCATCGTCGTCGAGGCTTGCCTCGTCTCCGGAGGGAGGCATATAATCCTCTACCTCTTCTTCCGCCGCTCTCTCATGAGGGCTGGCATCTCCGTCCTCCTACGCTGCATCTTGCTGGAGTGGGTTGTCTTCGGCACTGTCTGGTGTATTATTATCTCCGGTGCCGGAGTCTTCATTCTTGCTGTGGCGGGATTTAGAGCGGCGCCGCTGACGCCGGCGCTTGGGCTGCTTCTTGGAGGGGTCATCCTCCGCTGTTCCTTCGTCATTCCCATCCTTTGGGATATCCACCATGTATATGTCATATGATGAGGTGGCTTTCCAGTGCCCAGTAGGCGCTGGTTCTTGGTCGTCTCCGGCATCGTCGTCCATACTGTCGATGTCTTCGGAGTCGTAGTCTAGCATGTCGGTTAGATCGTCGACAGTGGCTACCAAGTGGGTGGTGGGTGGGCTTTGAATTTCTTCGTCGTCCGCATCCCAACCGTCCTGACCGCAGTCCGGCCAGGGCTCTCCTGATAACGAGAGATACTTTAGCAAACTCAAGATGTTGCCAAAAGGTGAGTGTTGAAAGATGTCCGCTGCGGTGAACTCCATGATCGGCGCCCAATCGGATTCGATCGGAGGGGGCGCGGGAGGTTCGGAGTCCGGCAAGGAGTCCGGCGCCTCGGAGTCACGAGCTTCATGAGGGACAAGGTCATTGTTCGGCTCTATCACCGTAGAGGTTGTAGCCCCCAAGGCGGTGTCTAGCCATCCGTCCTCGACCTGCGCAGCCAGCTCCGAATTGATGATCGGAGCGGGTTCGAGTGCGGCCTCCAGGGTACTGTCCGGCTACAGAGCTAAATCATGCTCGCCGTGACAGTGCGGCACGCTCGGCTGTGGCTCGAATCCATCGAGGATCAAGTCCCCGCGGATGTCGGCCGTGAAGTTCAAACTTCCAAATCTGACCTGACGGCCAGGGGCGTAGCTTTCGATCTGCTCCAGTTGGCCAAGCGAATTGGCCCGTAGTGCGAAGCCGCCGAATACGAAGATCTGTCCGGGGAGAAAGGTCTCACCCTGGACTGTGTCGTTGATGATGGTCGAAGAAGCCATCGAGCCTATCGGTGACGACACAGAGGAACTCTCAATGAAAGCACCAATGTCGGTGTCAAAACCGGCGGATCTCGGGTAGGGGGCCCCGAACTATGCGTCTAGGCGGATGGTAACAGGAGACAAGGGACACGATGTTTTACCCAGGTTCAGGCCCTCTTGATGGAGGTAAAACCCTACGTCCTGCTCGATTAATATTGATGATGTGTGTTACAAGAGTGGATCTACCACGAGATCAAGGAGGCTAAACCCTAGAAGCTAGCCTATGGTATGATTGTTGTTTGTCCAATGGACTAAAGCCATCCGGTTTATATAGACACCGGAGAGGGCTAGGGTTACACAGAGTCGGTTACCATGGTAGGAGATCTACATATCCGTATCGCCAAGCTTGCCTTCCACGCCAAGGAAAATCCCATCCGGACACGGGACGAAGTCTTCAATCTTGTATCTTCATAGTCTTAGAGTCCGGCCGATGATGATAGTTCGGCTATCCGGACACCCCCTAGTCCAGGACTCCCTCAATGATCCTTACCATAACCTGGTGTCAATCCAGGCCACCATAAGTCAATTTGAATCGGAGCTTGCTGTCCTGAAGAGTCGTCTGGAAACTCAAGAACTTGAAACTCAGAAGGCCAACTCCAAATTTGAATTTAGTGTCTCTGAAAATGAGAAGTTGAAGAAAAATTTTGAGTCAGAGAAGAAAGCTTGGGCTGATGAGAAGGCTTCACTAGTGACTCGGGCCGAGACAGCAGAAGCATCTCTTGCAGAGGCAACAACCGAGCTGTCCGACTTAAAACGGCAGATATCTCAAATGGTCTCAGCCATCTTTGGTAAGTTACTGTACAAAACCTCAAACATTGTAATCTTCCAATGACTATTGTAATAGTTACCTCCGGCTGACTATTCTGTTTGTGCACACACAGGCCCCAGGAGTACCAACCTGAAGCAAAACATGCTGATCAAGCTTAAAGCAGTTTACACCTTAGTGGAACAGCTGTACTCTGGGTCACAACGTGCCTTGGCCGTTGTAGCCTTATCCAACACCCCTCCCCGCCTTTTACAAGACGTGCTGAAGCATCTCGCTGTGCTACCTCAGCGAATTTAGGATTTAAGGCGAGCATCTGCAAGAGCCGGAGCCATGGCCGCATTGAGCCGGGCAAAGGCATGGACGCCAGAGTTTGACTTAGCTGATCTTTCTCTTGGATATCCGAGCCTTAAGGAGGACGGTACTGCATTTGATGATCAAGATTTCACCGCATGTGTCAAAGTCGTACGTCCTTTGGCTACCCTTATTGGGAATGATACTGATCTTACTAAGTATTCGCCGGGCTATGATAGAGAGAACCGGAGAATTCCAAACATTCCATATGACCAAGTCAGCCTGATCCCTCCAACGCGTAAGCATACCTTTGCCCCTGAAGTGGACCCGGCCGGTTTAATAGATGATGAAGCTGAGTTTGAAGCCTTGAGTGGCATTGACTGGGCCTCATCCACCTTCCAGGACAAAGCAACCGACGAAGAGGCGGAGAAGGATAACCCGGAGTCTTCAAGCCCGCCGAAGGAGTAAGCCGCCAGGTGTTGTGTAAAAAACAATGTTTCATTTGTTCAGACTCAGAGAGTCTTGTAATAGGGTAGCAAAAACTTCTCAATGTTTGCCATGCCTTCGCGCATGTTCCGGGCGCTTAATACTTTCGTAAACCGCTTTTGCTATAGATTGTGGGTTTACATTTATCATTTATTCCTTTGGCGTTTAAATTTTACTTGCCTTATCCTACACATGAGACAAACAAAAGCTCCCTTGGCGGTTGATCGTGCCGGGGGTCACATAAAGTATTGATAACCCGGAACACGAACCAAAGGCACCATATACATGCCGGTTTATGACTATATAATAGCATACCTGCGATTCCTTTGATAGTCTTGTCCTATTTACATGATGTTCATCTGGCACTTAATAACCTGGGAGGAGCGAAATTTAAACCGGAAGAGACGAAAACCATCTCATAATGCTTTCCAGAAGGTCTCAAGATATTCAAAATAGTTATACTTATGATGCATAATAAACAACGTTCACAGGCTTCTGATTCGAACACGATCAGTAAACCGTTCCAAAGGGGTTAAGCTAATATTCGGATACGATCATATAGCCCCCAGTGGCTTTGGCGATGCCGATCAAGTGGGTATCGACAGCTATGTTCTCTTTGGTTCGAATACGTCCCATGTTTGAACAGGAAGCCCCCAAGTGACCATAAGAGTTGTTTAATGACGCTGATTCAAATACGATCCACGTCAGACCCAAAGGGGTTAAGCTGTGATTCAAATATGATCAAGAAGCCCCCAAGTGGGTTTGGCAGTATGCCGATCAAGTGGGTATCGACAGCTATGTTCTCTTTGGTTCGAATACGACCTATGTTTGAACAAGAAGCCCCCAAGTGATCATGGCTAGATTTAGATATGATCATAAGCCGGATCAAAGGGAAAGCCGGATTCAGATATGATCCGCTCCCTGTTGGTAGTTTCCGCCACCTGACAAAGAAGACATAAAAACATTCTTTGAGGGAAAAAAGGACGGAGGTCCTGCTTTATTGCTTTATATAATATGTACATCGTCAAAAATATATACATCTTAAGAGCCGGTGGCTCAAGTATAGTAAGGCCGAAGATGGGCTATATTCCACGGCTGGCGGGTCTCCTCTTCCGACTTACGTGAGTCTTTGTGCTCTCGAACATCAATGAGGTAATATGACCCGTTGTTCAGATTCTTGCTAACCACAAAGGTTCCTTCCCAAGGCGGCAATAGCTTGTGCATGTCAGATTGATCTTGGATGAGCCGGAGTACCAAGTCACCCTCCTGAAAGGTTCTGCTCTTAACCCGGCAGCTGTGATAGCGGCGCATGTCTTGCTGGTAAATCACCGAGCGGGCTATTGCCAAGTCTCGCTCCTCATCCAACAAGTCAAGTGCATCCTGACGAGCCTTTTTGTTATCCGCCTCAACGTAAGCTACCATGCGGGGTGAGTCGTGTCGGATGTCACTTGGCAGAACTGCCTCTGCTCCATAGACCATGAAGAAAGGTGTGTATCCCGTAGATCTGTTAGGCGTAGTGTTGATGCTCCATAGCACAGAGGGTAACTCCTCTACCCAACAACTCGGAGTCCGTTTTAAGGGGACAAAGAGCCGGGGCTTGATACCCTTCAGGATCTCTTGATTAGCTCTTTCCGCTTGACCATTGGATTGAGGATGAGCAACAGCCGAAACATCAAGTCGGATATGTTCTCATTGACAAAACTCTTCCATGGCTCCCTTGGAGAGATTTGTGCCATTATCAGTTATAATGCTGTGTGGGAAACCAAAACGAAAGATCACCTTTTCCATGAACTGGACCGTTGTGGCCGCATCACACTTACTGACTGGCTCCGCCTCAACCCACTTTGTAAATTTATCCACTGCCACCAAGAGATGTGTCTTTTTATCCTTAGACCTTTTGAAAGATCCAACCATGTCAAGCCCCCACACTACGAATGGCCAAGTAATTGGGATCATCCTTAACTCTTGAGCCGGCACATGATCACGTCGTGAGAACTTCTGACAACCGTCACATTTAGTGACCAGATCCTCCGCATCAGCATGAGCCGTGAGCCAGTAGAAACCATGACGGAAAGCCTTGGCCACAAGAGATTTTGAGCCGGCATGATCACCACAATCTCCTTCATGAATCTCACGAATTATCTCTTGTCCCTCTGCAGGTGACACACAGCATTGAAACACCCCTGTTACACTACAATGATGCAACTCACCATTAACAATCGTCATGGACTTGGATCGTCTGACAATTTGTCTTGCCAAAGTTTCATCCTCCGGTAACTCTCCCCGGGTCATGTAGGCCAAATATGGCACTGTCCAATCCGGGATAACATGAAGAGCTGCGACCAGCTGGGCCTCTGGGTCTGGCACCGCTAGTTCTTCCTCGGTAGGCACCTTGACAGAAGGGTTATGCAAAACATCAAGAAAGGTGTTAGGTGGCATCGGCTTACGTTGAGATCCCAGCCGGCTTAAAGCATCAGCCGCCTCATTCTTCCTTCGATCAATGTGCTCCACTTGATAACCCTTGAAATGTCCATCCATAGCATCTACTTCACGTCGATAAGCCACCATGAGAGGATCCTTGGAATCCCACTTGCCTGACACCTGTTGAGCCACGAGATCTGAGTCGCCCAGACGCCGTACCCGGCTTAAGTTCATCTCCTTGGCCATCCGGAGACCATGGAGTAAGGCCTCGTACTCAGCTGCATTGTTAGTACATGGGACCATAAGCTGGAGTACATAACGAAATTTGTCACCTCGAGGGGAAGTTAAAACAATTCCAGCCCCCGAGCCTTCTAGCTGTCTGGACCCGTCAAAGTGAATAGTCCAATATGTGTTATCTGGCTTCTCCTCAGGTGCCTGCAACTCTGCCCAATCATTGATAAAGTCCACCAAGGCCTGAGACTTAATAGTAGTACGTGGCATGTACTTCAAACCATGAGGCCCAAGCTCGATAGCCCACTTGGCGACTCGTCATGTGGCCTCCCTATTCTGGATGATGTCTCCCAAAGGGGCAGAACTTACCACAGTTATAGGATGACTTTGAAAGTACTGCTTCAACTTCCGATTGGCCATGAACACTCCGTAAACGAGTTTCTGCCAATGTGGATACCTTTGTTTAGACTCAATGAGTACCTCACTGATATAATAAACCGGTCGTTGAACCAGATGCTCCTTGCCAGCTTCCTTACGCTCCACCATGATGGCAACACTGACTGCTCGTGAATTAGCAGCCACATATAACAGCAACGGCTCTCTGTCAATGGGAGCCGCAAGAACCGGTGGTTCAGAAAATTGCCTCTTCAAGTCTTCAAAGGCAGCATCCGCAGCATCTCTCCAGACAAAAGTGTCAGCTTTCTTCATCATCTGATATAATGGAAGGGCCTTCTCACCTAACCGGCTTATGAACCGGCTTAAAGCGGCAACACGACCGGCCAGTCGCTGAACATCATTGATGCACGTCGGCTTAGCCAGAGAAGTAATCGCCTTAATCTTCTCCGGATTAGCTTCAATGCCTCTGTTTGACACCAGAAAACCTAAGAGCTTGCCTGCAGGTACACCAAACACACACTTGGCCGGGTTAAGCATCATCTTGTAAACCCGGAGATTATCAAAGGTCTCTTTCAAGTCAGATATCAAGGTTTCCTTTTCCCTGGACTTCACCACAATGTCATCTATGTAAGCATGAACATTACACCCAATTTGATCGCGCAAACAGTTCTGCACACACCGCTGATAAGTTGCCTGGGCAATTTTGAGTCCAAACGGCATAGATACATAACAGAAGGCTCCAAACGGAGTGATGAAAGTTGTCTTCTCCTGGTCCTTAACTGCCATCTTGATCTGATGATAACCAGAGTAAGCATCCAAGAAGCTCAAACGTTCACAACCCGCCGTAGCATCAATGATTTGATCAATACGGGGGAGAGCAAAGGGATCAGCCGGGCAAGCCTTGTTTAAGTCCGTGTAATCCACACACATCCGCCAAGTGTCGTTCTTCTTAAGCACTAACACCGGGTTAGCTAACCACTCCGGGTGAAAAAATTCAACAATAAACCCGGCTGCTAAGAGCCAGGCGACCTCTTCCCCAATAGCTTTCCGCCTCTCTTCGTTGAACCGTTGGAGAAACTGCCTGGACGGCTTATACTTTGGATCAATATTGAGAGTGTGCTCAGCGAGTTCCCTCGGTACACCCGGCATGTCAGAAGGTTTCCATGCAAAGATGTCCCAGTTCTCACGGATGAACTCGATGAGCGTGCTTTCCTATTTAGGGTCCAAATTGGCACTGATACTGAACTTCTTAGAGGCATCTCCTGGGGTAAAGTCAACAAGCTTTGTCTCAGCGGCCGATTTAAATTTCAACGCCAGGTCATGGTCGGTAGTTGGTTTCTTGAGGGAGGTCATATCCGTCGGGTCAACATTGTCTTGATAAAATTTGAGCTCCTTCGCAGCACAGGCAGACTCAGCGTAAGCCCCGTCGCCTTCTTCACATTCCAAGGCCACCTTTCGACTCCCATGCACAGTGATGGTGCCCTTGTAACCCGGCATCTTGAGCTGTAAGTAAACGTAACACGGTCGCGCCATGAATTTAGCATAGGCCGATCGCCCAAACAGAGCGTGATATGGACTCCTAATTTTAACCACTTCAAACGTCAATTTCTCAGCCCTGGAGTCGTACTCATCTCCAAAGGCCACCTCCAATTCAATCTTACCAACTGGGTAAGCCGACTTACCCGAAACCACCCCATGGAAAACAGTGTTGGATGTTCTCAAATTCTTCTCAGTCAACCCCATGCGCTGAAAGGTCTCGTAGTAGAGGATATTGATGCTGCTACCACCGTCCATGAGTACCTTAGTGAATTTATATCCACCAACCTGGGGTGCTACCACCAAGGCTAACTGACCTGGATTATCAACCCGTGGAGGGTGATCCTCTCTGCTCCATATAATGGGTTGTTCCGACCATCTCAAATAACGAGGAATGGCCGGCTCAATAGAATTCACGGCCCTCTTATGAACCTTCTGGTCACGTTTGCATAAACTAGTGGTAAACACGTGATACTGCCCACCACTCAACTATTTCGGATGGCTTTGATAACCCGACTACTGCTGCTGTTGACTATTACCACCTGGATGCCCCTGAAAGCCGGAATTTGAACCACCGCCCGGGCCATGAAAACCGCCAGCCCCTGAGTCGCCGCCAGATCCATGACTGCCATCAAAGGTGTTGGAATTTTTAAATTTCTTCATGATCGCGCAATCTTTCCATAGGTGTGTGGCGGGGCGCTCCCAGGTGTCGTGTTTCGGGTAGGGCTCATTGAGTAGCTGCTCAAGAGATGGGCCTGACCCACCGGATCGAGGCGGCTTACCCTTATATCTCTTATTGTTACCTTGCGCATTGGCATTGGCCACAAACTCCGGGTTACCGTCCGCCTTACGCTTATTGCCGCTTTGGTTCCCCGGGTTATGCTGTTGGCCCTTTCCATTGTCGTTCCTTTTTCCCTTCCCTGTCTTCTCATCGTCAGACACGGGATCCTTGGTACTATCAGAATCGGCATATTTGACTAAAGCCGCCATCAGCGTACCCATATCCGTGCATTCATGTTTAAGGCGCCCCAGTTTCTGCCTCAGCGGCTCAAAGCTGCAATTCTTCTCCAACATAAGGACTGCAGAACCGGCATCCATCTTGTCAGATGAATGAATTATCTCCTTGACCCGGCGTACCCAATGGGTGGTGGATTCACCCTCCTCCTGCTTACAATTCGTCAAGTCCACGATCGACATGGATTGCTTACAGGTGTCCTTGAAGTTCTGGATGAAACGGGCTTTTAACTCTTCCCATGAACCAATGGAATTGGGTGGCAAACCTTTTAACCAAGATCGGGCCGTTCCATCTAGCGTCATGGTGAAATATTTAGCCATTGCCACGTCACTGACTTCCAACAGCTCCATGGCCATCTCATAACTCTCGATCCATGCTTCGGGCTGTAAGTCGGCCGTGTAATTCGGCACCTTTCGAGGTCCCTTGAAGTCCTTGGGCAGGCGCACGCTGCGCAAAGCCGGTACCAAACAAGGAACACCAGCGGTTCTAGTGGCTACTCCCGCCTCAACAGAAGTCGTTGGATACTCTGGGATATCCTGATGAGCCGCCTGTTGAGCCGCCAGCTGAGCCGCCCACTCGTTCTCCTGACATATTCGGTCTTGCACCGGGTTATAGCCACCATGTTGGTTACGGTGTTGGGCGTTGCTTGACAAAGCTTCGAACTCCATATGCCTGCTGTAACTCGGGCTCCGGTTCTGACGAGGCGGTGCTAACCAAGGCGGAGGAGTTGAATGAATCATGTCCCTGCTGTAAGAATAGGTCTCTTGCTGAGCCAGGGCCGTCTGGAGAAGCTCTCTGACCCTTCGGGTCTCCACCGCGGTCGGGTCATCACCGTCCATGGGCAGAGCCGCCAAGTGCGCCGACGCCGCGATTAAGTTCTCCATGGGGTTGGAAAAGTGACCCTCTGGTATTGGCACATAACGCGGTGGTGCCATGCTCACATGAGGAGGTGGCATCTCTCGAGGCTGAGCCGGTCCTCCTGCTCCGGATGTCATAAACTGATTGGCATTTGGCGGGTTACTTGGGTCGGCTCCGGGTGTAGCGACAAGAACCCGAGGGTCGTAATTCGGAGGTAAATGGGATTGGGTTTTCTGGTGTCTCCTCATTACCTCATTGGACGCGTTTAAGCTCATCGTGAGCTGGTAAGCTTCTGACTGCAACCGCTGTGCCCGGGCATCGAGAGCCGCCCGCTCTGTAGCTAGTCTAGTATCCTTAGCTGCCAAGGCCTCCTTGGCCTGAGCTATCTCCTCACGCACCCGTGCCACCTCCGTGTCATGCTCATCTTTGTTCGCAGGGATCACCGTGGCGGTTAACAGGGCCGTAAGCTTGTCCATGAGGTCTATCAGCACCTGAGCCGGCGGGCGCACAGGGCCACCTGCCCCGGTTGTCCCTATCCCGGATGTTATTGCTGCAGCAGCTGTAGAGTTAGAGCCGGGCTGAGTCCCAGCCATGAAGATTCCTGCCCATCTGGGCGGCTCATAGGGGTCCGGAATACTGATGCCATCGGAACAGCTCCCGAGCACGCCGTCTTGCACCTGATACAACAAAAAATCTGTTGAACCGGCGGATGAATCACCGTCTGAGTGGACGGCCGTCTCACCATCACCTTCAGATCCTTTAGAAAGTTCCTCTCCGTGGATGCATCCCACGAAAGCACGCTTCATGAAGGGTTGAGCTCGGCTCTTCCTCGCACGCTGAGCCGTCTCAATGAGGTCGGTGCCGTTATCCGGCTCAGGTTCCGGCTCTCCGATCCGGCCGATGAAGACGTGGATTCCGCCGAAGGGAACCCAGTACCCATACTCAATTGAGCCGGTGTCGGGGCCCCAGCCTTCGTCGTCGATGTAGATCTTGCCGCGATGACTCTTGGTCATCCGGCCCGTTACGTATCCCTTGAGCCCTTCAAAGTTGCCCTTCAAGAACTCAAATCCATCGTGCGCTGGCCCCACGGTGGGCGCCAACTATCGTGGAATTGTCACATAAGCATCACAGCCCCAAACTTTAAGAAACAACAACTTTGGTTTCTTGCCAAACACAGTTCATAAGGCATCGTCTCAACGGCTTTTGATGGTGCCCTGTTTAACGTGAATGTAGCTGTCTCTAATGCATAACCCCAAAACGATAGTGGTAAATGGGTAAGAGACATCATAGATCGCACCATATCCAATAAAGTGTGGTTACGATGTTCTGACACACCATAACGCTGTGGTGTTCCAGGTGGCGTGAACTGTGAAACTATTCCACATTGTTTTAAATGAAGGACAAACTCGTAACTCAAATATTCTCCTCCACGATCAGATCGTAGAAACTTTATTTTCTTGTTACGATGATTCTCCACTTCACTCTGAAATTCTTTGAACTTTTCAAATGTTTCAGACTTGTGTTTCATTAAGTAGATATACCCATATCTGCTCAAATCATCTGTGAATGTCAGAAAATAACGATACCCGCCACGAGCATCAACACTCATTGGACCGCATACATCAGTATGTATTATTTCTATTAAGTCACTGGCTCGTCCCATTGTTCTGGAGAACGGAGTTTTAGTCATCTTGCCCGTAAGGCACGGTTTGCAAGCATCAAATGATTCATAATCAAGTGATTCCAAAAGTCTATCTTTATGGAGTTTCTTCATGCGCTTACACCGATATGACCCAAACGGCAGTGCCACAAATAAGTTGCACTATCATTATCGACTTTGCATCTTTTGGCATCAATATTATGAATATGTGTATCACTACGATCGAGATCCAACAAACTATTTTCATTGGGTGTATGACAATCGAAGGTTTTATTCATGTAAACAGAACAACAATTATTCTCTGACTTTAAACGAATAACTTTATTGCAATAAACATGATCAAATCATATTCATGCTCAACGCAAACGCCAAATAACATTTATTTAGGTTCAACACTAATCCCAAAAGTATGGGGGGTGCGATGATGATCATATCAATATTGGAACCACTTCCAACATACATAGTCGCTTTACCCTCAACTAGTCTCTATCTATTCTGCAACTCCTATTTCGAGTTACTAATCTTAGCAACCGAACAAGTATCAAATACCCAAGGGTTACTACGAGCACTAGTAAGGTACACATCAATAACATGTATATCAAATATACCTTTCTTCACTTTGCCATCCTTCTTATCCACCAAATATTTGGGGCAGTTCCACTTCCAGTGACCATTTCCTTTGCAGTAGAAGCACTCAGTTTCAGGCTTAGGTCCAGCTTTGGGCTTCTTCACGGGAGTGACAACTTGCTTGCCATTCTACTTTAAGTTCCCTTTATTTACATTTTCCCTTTTCTTGAAACTAGTGGTCTTGTCAATCATCAACACTTGATGCTCTTTCTTGATTTCTACCTTTGTCGATTTTAGCATCATGAAGAGCTCGGGAATCATTTTCGCCATCCCTTGCATACTATAGTTCATCACGAAGTTCTAGTAACTTGGTGATGGTGACTAGAGAACTCTGTCAATCACTATCTTATCTAGAAGATTAACTCCCACTCGATTCAAGTGATTGTAGTACCCAGACATTCTGAGCACATGCTCACTAGTTGAGCAATTCTCCTCCATCTTTTATGCAAAGTACTTGTCGGAGGTCTCATACCTCTTGACACGGGCATGAATCTGAAATATCAATTTCATCTCTTGGAACATCTCATATGCTCTGTGACGTTTCAAAAACGTTTATGAAGTCCCGGTTCTAAGTAGTAAAGCATGGTGCACTAAACTATCAAGTAGTCATCATATTGAGCTAGCCAAACGTTCATAACGTCTGCATCTGCTCCTGCAATAGGTCTGTCACCTAGTGGTGCATCAAGGACATAATTCATTTGTGCAGCAATGAGGATAAACCTCAGCTCATGGACCCAGTCCGCATCATTTCTACTATCATCTTTCAACTTAGTTTTCTCTAGGAACATATAAAAACATAGGGAAGCTACAATGCGAGCTATTGATCTACAACATAATTTGCAAAATACTATCAGGACTAAGTTCATGATAAATTAAAGTTCAAATAATCATATTACTCAAGAACTCCCACTTCGATAGACATCCCTCTAGTCATCTAAATGATCACGTGATCCAAATCAACTAAACCATGTCTGATCATCACATGAGATGGAGTAATTTTCAATGGTGAACATCACTATGTTGATCATATCTACTATATGATTCACGCTCGACCTTTCGGTCTCCAGTGTTTCGAGGCCATATCTGTTGGGGAACGTTGCAGAAAACAAAAAATTTCCTACTCGTTTCACCAAGATCATCTAGGAGTTCATCTAGCAACGAGTGATTAGATGCATCTACATACCTTTGTAGATCGCACACGGAAGCGTTCAAAAGAACGGTGATGATGTAGTCGTACTCGACGTGATCCAAATCACCGATGACCAGCGCCGAACGGACGGCACCTCCGCGTTCAACACACGTACGGGACGGGAGACGTCTCCTCCTTCTTGATCCAGCAAGGGAGAAGGAGAGGTTGATGAAGATCCAGCAGCACGACGGCGTGGTGGTGGATGCAGGGCGTCACAGCAGCAGGGCTTCGCCGAGACTATGAGGGAGAGACGTAACGGGGGGAGGTGGAGGCGCCAGGGGCTGGTCTCAAATCCCTCCTCTCCCCCCCCCCCCCCCCTATATATAGGGGTGCCAGGGGGGAGCCGGCCCTAGTAGATGGAATCTACTAGGGGGGGCGGCGGCCAAGGGGAGGTTTCCCTCCCCCCCCAAGGCACCTAGGGGTGCCTTCCACCACATGGACTCTTCCATGGTGGAAACCCTAGGCGCATGGGCCTATAGGGGCTGGTGCCCTTGGCCCATCTAGGCCAAGGCGCACCCCCTACAGCCCATGTGGCCCCCCGGGACAGGTGGCCCCACCCGGTGGACCCCCGGGACCCTTCCGGTGGTCCCGGTACAATACCGATAACCCCGAAACTTGTCCCGATGCCCGAAATAGCACTTCCTATATATAATTCTTTACCTCCGGACCATTCCGGAACTACTCGTGACCTCCGGGATCTCATCCGGGACTCCGAACAACATTCGGGTTTCTGCATATACATATCTTCATAACCCTAGCGTCACCGAACCTTAAGTGTGTAGACCCTACGGGTTCGGGAGACAAGCAGACATGACCGAGACGACTCTCCGGTCAATAACCCACAGCGGGATCTGGATACCCATGTTGGCTCCCACATGCTCCACGATGATCTCATCGGATGAACCACGATGTCGAGGATTCAATCAATCCCGTACGCTATTCCCTTTGTCTATCGATATGTTACTTGCCCGAGATTCGATCGTCGGTATCCCAATACCTCGTTCAATCTCGTTACCGGCAAGTCACTTTACTCGTACCGTAATGCATGATCCCGTGACCAGACACTTGGTCACTCTGAGCTCATTATGATGATGCATTACCGAGTGGGCCCAGTGATACCTCTCCGTCATACGGAGTGACAAATCCCAGTCTTGATCCATGTCACCCAACAGACACTTTCGGAGATACCCGTAGTCTACCTTTATAGTCACCCAGTTACGTTGTGACGTTTGGCATACCCAAAGCACTCCTACGGTATCCGGGAGTTACACGATCTCATGGTCTAAGGAAAAGATACTTGACATTGGAAAACTCTAGCAAACGAACTATACGATCTTGTGCTATGTTTAGGGTTGGGTCTTGTCCATCACATCATTCTCCCAATGATGTGATCTCGTTATCAATGACATCCAGTGTCCATAGTCAGGAAACCATGACTATCTGTTGATCAACGAGCTAGTCAACTAGAGGCTCACTAGGGACATGTCGGTGTCTGTTATTCACACATGTATTACGATTTCCGGATAACACAATTATAGCATGAATAAAGACAATTATCATGAACAAGGAAATATAATAATAATGCTTTTATTATTGCCTCTAGGGCATATCTCCAACAGTCTCCCACTTGCACTAGAGTCAATAATCTAGTTACATTGTGATGAATCGAACACCCATAGAATTCTGGTGTTGATCATGTTTTGCTCTAGGGAGAGGTTTAGTCAACGGATCTGCTATATTCAAGTCCGTATGTACTTTACAAATCTCTATGTCTCCATCTTGAACATTTTCACGAATGGAGTTGAAGCGACGCTTGATGTGCCTTGTCTTCTTGTGAAACCTGGGCTCCTTGGCAAGTGCAATAGCTCTAGTGTTGTCACAGAAGAGCTTGATCGGCCCCGACGCATTGGGTATGACTCCTACGTCGGTGATGAACTCCTTCACCCATATTGCTTCATGTGCTGCCTCCGAGGCTGCCATGTACTCCGCTTCACATGTAGATCCCGCCATGACGCTTTGCTTGCAACTGCACCAGCTTACTGCCCCACCATTCAAAATATACATGTATCCGGTTTGTGACTTAGAGTCATCCAGATCTGTGTCGAAGCTAGCGTCGACGTAACCCTTTACGACGAGCTCTTCGTCACCTCCATAAACGAGAAACATTTCCTTAGTCCTTTTCAGGTACTTCAGGATATTCTTGACCGCTGTCCAGTGTTCCTTGCCGGGATTACTTTGGTACCTTCCTACCAAACTGACGGCAAGGTTAACATCAGGTCTGGTACACAGCATGGCATACATAATAGAACCTAGGGCTGAGGCATAGGGGATGACACTCATCTCTTCTATATCTTCTGCCGTGGTCGGACATTGAGCTGAGCTCAATTTCACACCTTGTAACACAGGCAAGAACCCCTTCTTGGATTGATCCATATTGAACTTCTTCAATATCTTATCAAGGTATGTGCTTTGTGAAAGACCTATGAGGCGTCTTGATCTATCTCTATAGATTTTGATGCCTAATATATAAGCAGCTTCTCCAAGGTCCTTCATTGAAAAACTTTTATTCAAGTAGGCCTTGATGCTGTCCAAGAGTTCTATATCATTTCCCATCAAAAGTATGTCATCTACATATAATATGAGAAATGCTACAGAGCTCCCACTCACTTTCTTGTAAACGTAGGCTTCTCCATAAGTCTGTGTAAACCCAAACGCTTTGATCATCTCATCAAAGCGAATGTTCCAACTCCGAGATGCTTGCACCAGCCCATAAATCGAGCGTTGGAGCTTGCACACTTTGTCAGCATTCTTAGGATCGACAAAACCTTCCGGCTGTATCATATACAATTCTTCCTTAAGGAAACCATTAAGGAATGCCGTTTTGACGTCCATTTGCCATATTTCGTAATCATAGAATGCGGCAATTGCTAACATGATTCGGACGGACTTCAGCTTCGCTACCGGCGAGAAAGTCTCATCGTAGTCAACCCCTTCAACTTGTCGATAACCCTTAGCGACAAGCCGAGCTTTATAGATGGTCACATTACCATCCGCGTCTGTCTTCTTCTTAAAGATCCATTTATTTTCTATGGCTCGCCGCTCAACGAGCAAGTCAGTCAAAGTCCATACTTTGTTTTCATACATGGATCCTATCTCGGATTTCATGGCTTCCAGCCATTTGTCGGAATCCGGGCCCGCCATCGCTTCTTCATAGTTCGAAGGTTCGCCGTTGTCTAACAGCATGATTTCCAAGACAGGGTTGCCGTACCACTCTGGTGCGGAACGTGTCCTTGTGGACCTTCGAATTTCAGTAGGGGCTTGATCAGAAGTATCTTGATCATTGTCATTAACTTCCTCTCTAGTCGGTGCAGGCACCTCAGGAACATTTTCTTGAGTTGCGCCATTTTCTGGTTCAAGAGGTAATACTTCATCAAGCTCTACTTTCCTCCCACTTACTTCTTTCGAGAGAAACTCTTTCTCCAGAAAGGACCCATTCTTGGCAACAAAGATCTTGCCTTCGGATCTGAGGTAGAAGGTGTACCCAATAGTTTCTTTTGGGTATCCTATGAAGACGCATTTTTCCGACTTGGGTTCGAGCTTTTCAGGTTGAAGTTTCTTGACATAAGCATCGCATCCCCAAACTTTTAGAAACGATAGCTTAGGTTTCTTCCCAAACCATAATTCATACGGTGTCGTCTCAACGGATTTCGACGGAGCCCTATTTAAAGTGAATGCGGCAGTCTCTAAAGCATAGCCCCAAAAAGAAAGCGGTAAATCGGTAAGAGACATCATAGATCGCACCATATCTAACAGAGTGCGATTACGACGTTCGGACACACCATTACGCTGAGGTGTTCCAGGCGGCGTGAGTTGTGAAACTATTCCACATTTTCTTAAGTGTGTCCCAAACTCGTGACTCAAGTATTCTCCTCCACGATCTGATCGTAGAAACTTGATTTTCCTGTCACGTTGATTTTCAACCTCACTCTGAAATTCCTTGAACTTTTCAAAGGTTTCAGACTTGTGTTTCATTAAGTAGATATACCCATACCTACTTAAATCATCAGTGAGGGTGAGAACATAACGATAGCCACCGCGAGCCTCAACACTCATTGGACCGCATACATCAGTATGTATGATTTCCAATAAGTCGGTTGCTCGCTCCATTGTTCCTGAGAACGGAGTCTTGGTCATTTTACCCATAAGGCATGGTTCGCATGTGTCAAATGATTCATAATCAAGAGACTCTAAAAGTCCATCAGCATGGAGCTTCTTCATGCGTTTGACACCTATGTGACCAAGGCGGCAGTGCCACAGGTATGTGGGACTATCATTATCAACCTTACTTCTTTTGGTACTCACATTATGAACATGTGTAGCATCACGTTCGAGATTCATAAAGAATAAACCATTCACCATAGGAGCATGACCATAAAACATATCTCTCATAAAAATGGAACAACCATTATTCTCAGATTTAAAAGAGTAGCCATCTCGAATTAAACGAGATCCTGATACAATGTTCATGCTCAAAACTGGCACTAAATAACAATTATTAAGGTTTAAAACAAATCCCGAAGGGAGATGCAGAGGTAGCATGCCGACGGCGATCACATTGACCTTGGAACCATTCCCGACGCGCATCGTCACCTCGTCCTTTGCCAGTTTCCGCTTATTCCGCAGCCCCTGCTTTGAGTTACAAATGTGAGCAACTGCACCGGTATCAAATACCCAGGAGCTACTACGGGCACTAGTAAGGTACACATCAATTACATGTATATCACATATACCTTTTGTTTTGCCGGCCTTCTTATCCGCTAAGTACTTAGGGCAGTTCCGCTTCCAGTGACCGCTTCCCTTGCAATAAAAGCACTCAGTCTCGGGCTTGGGTCCATTCTTTGGCTTCTTCCCGGCAGCTTGCTTGCCGGGCGCGGCAACCTCCTTGCCGTCCTTCTTGAAGTTCTTTTTACCCTTGCCTTTCTTGAACTTAGTGGTTTTATTGACCATCAACACTTGATGTTCCTTCCTGACTTCTACCTCTGCTGATTTCAGCATATCCAATACTTCAGGAATGGTCTTTTCCATCCCCTGCATATTGAAGTTCATCACAAAGCTCTTGTAGCTTGGTGGAAGCGACTGGAGGATTCTGTCAATGACCGCATCATCCGGGAGATTAACTCCCAGCTGAGTCAAGCGGTTATGCAACCCAGACATAGTGAGTATGTGCTCACTGACAGAACTGTTTTCCTCCATCTTACAGCTGAAGAATTTGTCGGAGACTTCATATCTCTCGACCCGGGCATGAGCTTGGAAAACCATTTTCAGCTCTTCGAACATCTCATATGCTCCATGTCTCTCAAAACGCTTTTGGAGCCCCGGCTCTAGGCTGTAAAGCATGCCGCACTGAACGAGGGAGTAGTCATCAGAACGTGCCTGCCAAGCGTTCATAACATCTTGTTCTGCAGGGAGAACGGGTGCGTCACCAAGCGGTGCTTGTAGGACATAATCTTTCTTGGCAGCTATGAGGATGATCCTCAGGTTCCGGACCCAGTCCGTATAGTTGCTGCCATCGTCTTTCAGCTTGGTTTTCTCTAGGAACGCGTTGAAGTTGAGGACTACGTTGGCCATTTAATCTACAAGACATATTGTAAAATATTTAGACTAAGTTCATGATAATTAAGTTCAACTAATCAAATTATTAAAGAACTCCCACTTAGATTAGACATCCCTCTAGTCATCTAAGTATTACATGATCCGAGTTAAACTAGACCGTGTCCGATCATCACGTGAGACGGACTAGTCAACATCGGTGAACATCTTCATGTTGATCGTATCTTCTATACGACTCATGCTCGACCTTTCGGTCTTCCGTGTTCCGAGGCCATGTCTGTACATGCTAGGCTCGTCAAGTCAACCTAAGTGTTTGCATGTGTAAATCTGTCTTACACCCGTTGTATGTGAACGTCTGAATAAAACACCCGATCATCACGTGGTGTTTTGAAACAGCGAACTGTCGCAACGGTGCACAGTTAGGGGGAACACTTCTTGAAATTAGTATGAGGGATCACCTTATTTACTACCGTCGTTCTAAGTAAACAAGATGCAAAACATGATAAACATCACATGCAATCAAATAATAAACGTGACATGATATGGCCAATATCACATAGCTCCTTTGATCTCCATCTTGGGGCTCCATGATCATCTTGTCACCGTCTTGACACCATGATCTCCATCATCATGATCTCCATCATCGTGTCTCCATGAAGTTGCTCGCCAACTATTACTTCTACTACTATGGCTAACGCGTTTAGCAATAAAGTAAAGTAATTTACATGGCGTTTCTTGATGACACGCAGGTCATATAAAAGAATAAAGACAACTCCTATGGCTCCTGCCGGTTGTCATACTCATCGACATGCAAGTCGTGATTCCTATTACAATAGCATGAACATCTCATACATCACATATAGATCATTCATCATTCATCACAACTTTGGCCATATCATATCACAAACCACTTGCTGCAAAAACAAGTTAGACGTCCTCTAATTGTTGTTGCAAGTTTTACGTGGCTGAATTAGGGTTCTAGCAAGAACGTTTTCTTACCTACGTTAAAGCCACAACGTGATTTGTCAGCTTCTATTTACCCTTCATAAGGACCCTGTTCATCGATTCCGCTCCAACTAAAGTAGGAGAGACAGACACCCGCCAGCCACCTTATGCAACTAGTGCATGTTAGTCGGTGGAACCGGTCTCACGTAAGCGTACGTGTAAGGTTGGTCCGGGCCGCTTCATCCCACAATACCGCTGAAGCAAGAAAGGACTAGTAACGGCAAGAAAGTTGACAAATCTACGCCCACAACAAATTGTGTTCTACTCGCGCAAGAAGAACTACGCATAGACCTAGCTCATGATGCCACTGTTGGGGAACGTTGCAGAAAACAAAAAATTTCCTACTCGTTTCACCAAGATCATCTAGGAGTTCATCTAGCAACGAGTGATTAGATGCATCTACATACCTTTGTAGATCGCGCACGGAAGCGTTCAAAAGAACGGTGATGATGTAGTCGTACTCGACGTGATCCAAATCACCGATGACCAGCGCCGAACGGACGGCACCTCCGCGTTCAACACACGTACGGGACGGGAGACGTCTCCTCCTTCTTGATCCAGCAAGGGAGAAGGAGAGGTTGGTGAAGATCCAGCAGCACGACGGCGTGGTGGTGGATGCAGGGCGTCACAGCAGCAGGGCTTCGCCGAGACTACGAGGGAGAGACGTAACGGGGGGAGGTGGAGGCGCCAGGGGCTGGTCTCAAATCCCTCCTCTCCCCCCCACTATATATAGGGGTCCCAGGGGGGCACCGGCCCTAGTAGATGGCATCTACTAGGGGGGGGGCGGCGGCCAAGGGGAGGTTTCCCTCCCCCCCAAGGCACCTAGGGGTGCCTTCCACCACATGGACTCTTCCATGGTGGAAACCCTAGGCGCATGGGCCTATAGGGGCTGGTGCCCTTGGCCCATCTAGGCCAAGGCTCACCCCCTACAGCCCATGTGGCCCCCCGGGACAGGTGGCCCCACCCGGTGGACCCCCCGGACCCTTCCGGTGGTCCCGGTACAATACCGATAACCCCGAAACTTGTCCCGATGCCCGAAATAGCACTTCCTATATATAATTCTTTACCTCCGGACCATTCCGGAACTCCTCGTGACGTCCGGGATCTCATCCGGGACTCCGAACAACATTCGGGTTTCTGCATATACATATCTTCATAACCCTAGCGTCATCGAACCTTAAGTGTGTAGACCCTACGGGTTCGGGAGACAAGCAGACATGACCGAGACGACTCTCCGGTCAATAACCAACAGCGGGATCTGGATACCCATGTTGGCTCCCACATGCTCCACGATGATCTCATCGGATGAACCACGATGTCGAGGATTCAATCAATCCCGTACGCTATTCCCTTTGTCTATCGATATGTTACTTGCCCGAGATTCGATCGTCGGTATCCCAATACCTCGTTCAATCTCGTTACCGGCAAGTCACTTTACTCATACCGTAATGCATGATCCCGTGACCAGACACTTGGTCACTCTGAGCTCATTATGATGATGCATTACCGAGTGGGCCCAGTGATACCTCTCCGTCATACGGAGTGACAAATCCCAGTCTTGATCCATGTCACCCAACAGACACTTTCGGAGATACCCGTAGTCTGCCTTTATAGTCACCCAGTTACGTTGTGACGTTTGGCATACCCAAAGCACTCCTACGGTATCCGGGAGTTACACGATCTCATGGTCTAAGGAAAAGATACTTGACATTGGAAAACTCTAGCAAACGAACTATACGATCTTGTGCTATGTTTAGGATTGGGTCTTGTCCATCACATCATTCTCCTAATGATGTGATCTCGTTATCAATGACATCTAGTGTCCATAGTCAGGAAACCATGACTATCTGTTGATCAACGAGCTAGTCAACTAGAGGCTCACTAGGGACATGTTGATGTCTGTTATTCACACATGTATTACGATTTCCGGATAACACAATTATAGCATGAATAAAGACAATTATCATGAACAAGGAAATATAATAATAATGCTTTTATTATTGCCTCTAGGGCATATTTCCAACAGTCTCCCACTTGCACTAGAGTCAATAATCTAGTTAATTGTGATGAATCGAACACCCATGGAATTCTGGTGTTGATCATGTTTTGCTCTAGGGAGAGGTTTAGTCAACGGATCTGCTACATTCAGGTCCGTATGTACTTTACAAATCTCTATGTCTCCATCTTGAACATTTTCACGAATGGAGTTGAAACGACGCTTGATGTGCCTTGTCTTCTTGTGAAACCTGGGCTCCTTGGCAAGTGCAATAGCTCCAGTGTTGTCACAGAAGAGCTTGATCGGCCCCGACGCATTGGGTATGACTCCTAGGTCGGTGATGAACTCCTTCACCCATATTGCTTCATGTGCTGCCTCCGAGGCTGCCATGTACTCCGCTTCACATGTAGATCCCGCCACGACGCTTTGCTTGCAACTGCACCAGCTTACTGCCCCACCATTCAAAATATACACGTATCCGGTTTGTGACTTAGAGTCATCTAGATCTGTGTCGAAGCTAGCGTCGACGTAACCCTTTACGACGAGCTCTTCGTCACCTCCATAAACGAGAAACATTTCCTTAGTCCTTTTCAGGTACTTCAGGATATTCTTGACCGCTGTCCAGTGTTCCTTGCCGGGATTACTTTGGTACCTTCCTACCAAACTGACGGCAAGGTTAACATCAGGTCTGGTACACAGCATGGCATACATAATAGAACCTATGGCTGAGGCATAGGGGATGACGCTCATCTCTTCTATATCTTCTGCCGTGGTCGGACATTGAGCTGAGCTCAATTTCATACCTTGTAACACAAGCAAGAACCCCTTCTTGGATTGATCCATATTGAACTTCTTCAATATCTTATCAAGGTATGTGCTTTGTGAAAGACCTATGAGGCGTCTCGATCTATCTCTATAGATTTTGATGCCTAATATATAAGCAGCTTCTCCAAGGTCCTTCATTGAAAAACTTTTATTCAAGTAGGCCTTGATGCTGTCCAAGAGTTCTATATCATTTCCCATCAAAAGTATGTCATCTACATATAATATGAGAAATGCTACAGAGCTCCCACTCACTTTCTTGTAAACGCAGGCTTCTCCATAAGTCTGTGTAAACCCAAACGCTTTGATCATCTCATCAAAGCGAATGTTCCAACTCCGAGATGCTTGCACCAGCCCATAAATCGAGCGTTGGAGCTTGCACACTTTGTCAGCATTCTTAGGATCGACAAAACCTTCCGGATGCATCATATACAATTCTTCCTTAAGGAAACCATTAAGGAATGCCGTTTTGACGTCCATTTGCCATATTTCGTAATCATAGAATGCGGCAATTGCTAACATGATTCGGACGGACTTCAGCTTCGCTACCGGTGAGAAAGTCTCATCGTAGTCAACCCCTTGAACTTGTCGATAACCCTTAGCGACAAGCCGAGCTTTATAGATGGTCACATTACCATCCGCGTCTGTCTTCTTCTTAAAGATCCATTTATTTTCTATGGCTCGCCGTTCAACGGGCAAGTCAGTCAAAGTCCATACTTCGTTTTCATACATGGATCCTATCTCGGATTTCATGGCTTCTAGCCATTTGTCGGAATCCGGGCCCGCCATCGCTTCTTCATAGTTCGAAGGTTCACCGTTGTCTAACAACATGATTTCCAAGACAGGGTTGCCGTACCACTCTGGTGCGGAACGTGTCCTTGTGTCCACTAGTAGGACTCCTCCCCCTTGGAAACCCTAGGCGCATGGGCCTTGTGGGGCTGGTGCCCTTGGCCCAAGCAGGCCAAGGCGCACCCCCTACAGCCCATGTGGCCCCCGGGGATGGGTGGCCCCACCCGGTGGGCCCCCGGGACCCCTCCGGTGGTCCCGGTACAATACCGATAACCCCGAAACTTGTCCCGATGCCCGAAACAGGACTTCCCATATATAAATCTTTACCTCCGGACCATTCCGGAACTCCTCGTGACGTCCGGGATCTCATACGGGACTCCGAACAACATTCGGGTTACTGCATATACATATCCCTACAACCCTAGCGTAACCGAACCTTAAGTGTGTAGACCCTACGGGTTCGGGAGACAAGCAGACATGACCGAGACGACTCTCTGGTCAATAACCAACAGCGGGATCTGGATACCCATGTTGGCTCCCACATGCTCCACGATGATCTCATCGGATGAACCATGATGTCGAGGATTCTATCAACCCCGTACGCTATTCCCTTTGTCTATCGATATGTTACTTGCCCGAGATTCGATCGTCGGTATCCCAATACCTCGTTCAATCTCGTTACCGGCAAGTCACTTTACTCGTACCGTAATGCATGATCCCGTGACCAGACACTTGGTCACTCTGAGCTCATTATGATGATGCATTACCGAGTGGGCCCAGTGATACCTCTCCGTCATACGGAGTGACAAATCCCAGTCTTGATCCATGTCACCCAACAGACACTTTCGGAGATACCCGTAGTCTACCTTTATAGTCACCCAGTTACGTTGTGACGTTTGGCATACCCAAAGCACTCCTACGGTATCCGGGAGTTACACGATCTCATGGTCTAAGGAAAAGATACTTGACATTGGAAAACTCTAGCAAACGAACTATACGATCTTGTGCTATGTTTAGGGTTGGGTCTTGTCCATCACATCATTCTCCCAATGATGTGATCTCGTTATCAATGACATCCAGTGTCCATAGTCAGGAAACCATGACTATCTGTTGATCAACGAGCTAGTCAACTAGAGGCTCACTAGGGACATGTCGGTGTCTGTTATTCACACATGTATTACGATTTCCGGATAACACAATTATAGCATGAATAAAGACAATTATCATGAACAAGGAAATATAATAATAATGCTTTTATTATTGCCTCTAGGGCATATCTCCAACAATATCTGCATATGCTAGGCTCGTCAAGTTTAACCCAAGTATTCTGCGTGTGCAAAACTGGCTTGCACCCGTTGTATGTGAACGTAGAGCCTATCACACCCGATCATCATGTGGTGTCTCAGCATGAAGAACTGTCGCAACGGTGCATACTCAGGGAGAACACTTATACCTTGAAATTTTAGTAAGGGATCATCTTATAATGCTACCGACGTTCTAAGCAAAATAAGATGCATAAAGGATAAACATCACATGCAATCAAAATATGTGACATGATATGGCCATCATCATCTTGTGCTCATGATCTCCATCACCGGAGCATCGTCCTGATCTCCAACATCACTGGTGCGACACCTTGATCTACATCATAGCATCAGTTTCGCCACCTATTGTTACTACGACTATCGCTACTGCTTAGTGATAAAGTAAAATAATTACATGGCGATTGCATTGCATACAATAAAGTGACAACCATATGGCTCCTGCCAGTTGCCGATAACTTTGTTACAAAACATGATCATCTCATACAACAATTTATATCACAGCATGCTTGACCATATCACATCATAGCAAGCCCTGCAAAAACAAGTTAGACGTCCTCTACTTTGTTGTTGCAAGTTTTACGTGGCTGCTACGGGCTTCTAGCAAGAACCGTTCTTACCTGCGGATCAAAACCACAACGATTTTTCGTCAAGTATGATGTTTTAACCTTCAACAAGGACCGGGCATAGCCACACTCGATTTAACTAAAGTTGGAGAAACAGACACTAACCAGCCACCTATGTGCAAAGCACGTCGGTAGAACCAGTCTCGCGTAAGCATCGTGTAATGTCAGTCTGAGCCGCTTCATCCAACAATACCGCCGAATCAAAGTATGACATGCTGGTAAGCAGTATGACTATTATCGCCCACAACTCTTTGTGTTCTACTCGTGCATATAACATCTATGCATAGACCTGGCTCAGATGCCACTGTTGGGGAACGTGGTAATTTCAAAAAAAATCCTACGATCACGCAAGATCTATCTATGAGATGCATAGCAACGAGATGGGAGAGTGTGTCCACATATCCTCATAGACCGAAAGCGGAAGCATTATGATAACGCGGTTGATGTAGTCGTACGCCTTCACGATCTGACCGGTCTTAGCACCGAACATACGGCACCTTCACGATCAACACACATTCAGCTCAGGGACGTCCCTCATACTCTTGATCCAGTTGAGGCCGAGGGAGAGTTTCATTAGCATGACGGCATGGTGACGGTGATGATGAAGTTACCGGTGCAGGGCTTCGCGTAAGCTCTACGACAATATGACCGAGGTGTGTAACTGTGGAGGGGGGCACCGCACACGGCTAAACAATGTCAACTTGTGCATATGGGGTGCCCCCCCCCCTCCCCGTATATAAAGGAGTGTAGGAGGGGGAGGGTCGGCCCTCTATGGTGCGCCCTGGAGGAGTCCTACTCCCACCGGGAGTAGGATTCCCCCCCCCCTTCCCTAGTTGGACTAGGAGAGAAGGAAGGGGGAGAGAGGGAGGAAGGAAAGGGGGGCCGGCCCCCCACCCAATTCGGATTGGGCTTGGGGGTGGCGCGCCCTCCACCTGGCCGCCTCCTCCTCTCTCCTACTATGGCCCAATAAGGCCCATATACTTCCCGGGGGGGGTCCGATAACCTCCCGGTACTCCGGTATATGCCTGAACTCACCCGGAACCATTCCGATGTCCAAACATAGGCTTCCAATATATCAATCTTCATGTCTCAAACATTTTGAGACTCCTCGTCATGTCCGTGATCACATCCGGGACTCCGAACTACCTTCGGTACATCAAAACACATAAACTCATAATACCAATCGTCATCGAACGTTAAGCGTGCGGACCCTACGGGTTCGAGAACTATGTAGACATGACCGAGACACGTCTCCGAAAAATAACCAATAGCGGAACCTGGATGCTCATATTGGTTCCTACATATTCTACGAAGATCTTTATCAGTCAAACCGCATAACAACATACGTAGTTCCTTGTGTCATCGGTATGTTACTTGCCCGAGATTCGATCGTCAGTATCTCAATACCTAGTTCAATCTCGTTACCGGCAAGTCTCTTTACTCGTTCCGTAATACTTCATCCCGCAACTAACTCATTAGTTACAATGTTTGCAAGGCTTATAGCGATGAGTATTATCGAGAGGACCCAGAGATACCTCTCTGAAACACGGAGTGACAAATCCTAATTTCAATCTATGCCAACCCAACAAACACCTTCGGTGACACCTGTAGAGGACCTTTATAATCACCCTTTTACGTTATGACATTTGGTAGAACACAAAGTGTTCCTCCGGTATTCGGGAGTTGCATAATCTCATAGTCTGAGGAACTTGTATAAGTCATGAAGAAAGCAGTAGCAATGAAACTAACACGATCATAATGCTAAGCTAGCGGATGGGCCATGTCCATCACATCATTCTCCTAATGATGTGACCCCATTCATCAAATGACAACACATGTCTATGGTTAGGAAACTTAACCATCTTTGATTAATGAGCTAGTCAAGTACTAGGGACTATATGTTTTGTCTATGTATTCATACATGCACTAAGTTTCCAGTTAATACAATTCTAGCATGAATAATAAACATTTATCAGGAATTAAGGAAATAAATAATAACTTTATTATTGCCTATAGGGCATATTTCCTTCAGGGTCGAGGAGTTTCCCTCCGTACTGTGGAGTATAAACACCACCTCCAACAGATCAACGGGTTACACACCTTTCTTCATGGTTTACGGGGCTGAGGCGGTTCTTCCAAGTGATATCTGTCATGATTCATCCCGCGTGGCGGCTTATGTTGAAGCTGATAATGCAAAAGCACGTCAGGATGCTCTTGACTTGTTGGATGAGGAGCGTGACCTGGCGGCGGCTCGTTCGGCGATATACCAGCAAAATCTGCGCCGTTATCATAGCCGCCGGGTTAAAACTCGAACCTTTCAAGAAGGTGACTCGGTGCTCCGACTCATCCAGGATCAAACAGATATGCACAATTTATCCACGCCTTGGGAAGGGCCTTTTGTGGTCAGCAAGAATCTGAACAACGGGTCATACTACCTCATTGATATTCGAGAAAACAAGGACTTACGCACATCGGAGGAGGAGACCCATCGGCCGTGGAACATTGCTCATCTACGACCATATTACACTTGAGCCACCGGCTCTTGTGCTGTACATACCTTCATCAATGTATATATTTTGATCAGTATAAAAAGCTGGCATCCCTAAAAATTCGGGGCCTCTGTCGTTTCATTTCATAGAATTTGAGTCTTTATTGTCTGTTCATAAGGTCTCGTGGGGGCTTCCTGCTCATCGAGCATAGCCGTTCACACCCATGAGATCCGGTTTCCAAGCCGACTCCTTGGTCTCATGGGGGCTTCCTGCTCACCGAGCATAGCTGTTACCATGAGATCCGATTTCCAAACCGACTCATTGGTCTCATGGGGGCTTCCTGCTCATCGAACATAGATGTTCACACCCATGAGATTCGGTTTCCAAGCCGACTCATTGGTCTCATGGGGGCTTCCTGCTTACCGAGCATAGCTCTTCACACCCATGAGATCCGGTTTCCAAGTTGATTCATTGGTCACATGGGGGCTTCCTGCTCACCGAGCATAGCTGTTCACACCCATGTGATCTGATTTCCAAGCCGAAAATTTGAGTTAAACCTGCCTGTTCGCAAGATGCTACTCCGCCAGGTGACCCGCCGAACTCTTGACAGTTACTCTTTTTAAAGACCCTGAACTTGTCAAGGTTAAAACGACGGCCTTTGTCACGTGAGAGCCGGCTTACAGAGAGCTAGGATAAACTAACCTGTTGTCACAATCTCTCTGCTATGTGGCCCGTTTGTACTCTTAACAGTTACTCTTTTTCAATAAGACCCTGAACTGGTTAAGGTTAAAACAACGGATTTATGTCACGTGAGAGCCTGCTTACGGGATAAAAACCGAATTTTTTTCAAAAAACAGAATCGAGCTACTCTTCTGAATCTATCAAGCTTCCGGCTTACAGACTTACTTCTTTACAAGTGGAGGTGGGCACGGATGAAGAGGGGTCTTGAGATGATGGCGTGCCAGGCCTTGCTCATGAGCTTGAACCCTCCATGGATTTCACCAGCAACCAGCTTAAGATCTCCTTTGTTATTGCTGCCTACAACTTTCAAAGTAGTATTCTTGTTGTTTCTGCTCAACATTAATCGTCGTCTTCTTTTCCTTTTTCAAGTCCATGGACGGCAGTATTCATGCATTTTTTCGCATTTTTTTGAACTTGCAAATATGATTTCACCGAGTTATGAGACCATGACTATATGGGTCCTAGGATACTGATTCAAGATAAAAACCTTTGTTCTAAAGAGGAAAAACAGATATGGATCCATCGAACTCTTATTCTGCCTCGTCACCCTTTTATCTCAAGTTTCAAAGAGTTACACTATATATACCTCTTGTAAAAAAAGAAGAGGTGTACTACACCTAGATCAGCACCAGAAACTCTGAACTGCAACTTGAGAGTTTCCTAGCACTTTGTCATTCTTGGCAATCCCTTGCATAACCTAAAACTGTACAACAAAACACTCGATTTTTGCGAAGCCCGCTTTCTGCATAAGCTTTGGAACTTGGTAGTATCAATCCTCCTGCAGGGGCAGAGGGAGGGGCAGAGTCTTGAGCACATCTCTGAGCGCGTACTGTATGCTATCGCATTTGTGATCAGACATCAAATTGCCAGACAACAGTATCCGCTGGAAATTCTCCCCGGCGTTGCCTCTCCAGAGCGTGTACGACTCGTCCTCAACGCCATTTATATTCTCGACGTCCCTCTGGAGGTAATACAGCGTCCCTGGGAGGAAGAGATCCTCAGGCACATAGACGTCTTCTTCACCGTCAGGCTTCAAAACTTTCGTCGGGCCCTGAAGACGGGGCTGGTCTTTCGCGGCATCTGACAGGAGCAAGAACCATGCTAGATTCAGTAAGATACATACAATGCCTAATAATAAACACCGTAATGGGCGATCTGAGATATAAGTTCCTATCATTTTGGACTTGCCACCGGAGCTAGCTGATGTTACAACTTTGGCGTAATCGGCAAGTTTGTTTGCCACGTCTTGGATGGACGAAACAACTAGCTTAGCATTGGTCACGATATCCACTATATGCTTCCAATCTTCCTTCTCCAAAACTTTGGCCCTACAAAACATCATGATTAAATATTATCTATGCAAATACATCCAACAAGAGTGTTCTAACATGATTTCACTTAAAGTTCAGAGATATAAGTGCCAAATCATAATGATGTGCTAGAGGGCAAAAGGAGCTATTCATAGGAAGTTCAATCACCACAACAAGAAGGATAATCAATCACCGGGTTCTCTTTGCCCAAACAACCTGAAGAAAATGTCCTGACATGTAATCTACAAATGTTTTGTCATTTGCTGAACTTAAGTTTCAGTGCTTACCAATCTGTTTCAATTATCTCATTTCGCAATCTTGCCAGTGAAGCTGCACTTAACCTAGGAACTATATCATCCTGCAAGACAGAAGACACGTCAACTACAAAGTTCAGACAGGGGAAGCAACCAAAACAAGATTTATACACCAAAGAAAACCCGAAACAAACCTGCAATACAACAGTGGTGACATAGCTTGCGCAAGTCTCGGCTATCTCTCTCGATACACAGGGTGGGACTCCAAATCCAACAGCTGAAACTATGTCGGGACTAAATCCAAGCTCCTCCTTCGACTTCTTCCTTAACATTATAGCAAGCAATGCAGCTGAAGCTCCTCCAAGGGAGTGACCTGCCAACCGCAACTTGTAGTCCTGCTTGCTTTGAAGAAAATTACAGAAGGAAATAAGCAGAGGAAATTAAAGGAAGAGGCAGATATTATGCCTAAAATACTATTTCCCACCTTGTGTTTTTCCAAACATTTTCTGATGATGCTCAACTCATGGCGTAGGTACCATCGAGCGGCCTCGTAGGTTCCAAAGTGTGTTGAGAAACCTTTAGGTGATACCTTCTTATCGCTCAATGCAACCAAATCGGTGACAAGGTCATAAACCGTATGGGTCCCACGAATCCCAAGGATGACCAGTTTAGCACGTGGATCGATGCCGATGTAATATCCAGGTCTAAAGATACTAGAATCTTTCACAAACTTTAAAACATTCCTTGGCCGGAGCATGCTATGCTTTGCAAGCCCAGTGGCACTGCCCTTATAGCAACCTTTTGCAAGTTCAAGGTGATAAATTAGTTCTTGAACCTAGAAAAAAGGGAAAGGGGTGAATTCCTATCAGATGTGCAAGCTAGTGCATGGTCTGTCAGAAGCATAAACAGTCTATATAAAGTCTAAATCTAATGTTCGGTCATCATCAGCAGCCAACAGACCGATTGTACTATTTATGTTCTTCTTGGGGAAAGTGACGATTGTTGAGATAATCCTGTCTGTCGATTAAGATTTCGAAGAGTACAACAATGGGAAGGGAAGCCTGCAGGACATACCTTCTTATTGGAGGAAATCTGAACGCCCTTGAAGGCTTGAGCATTCTTTGCGGAAGCTTGGGTAAGGTAAATGAGGTAGAGACCGACGGTAAGATCACTGAGGCTCCAGTCCTGTATGCTCACCTTGCTGTGCTGGAGGTCACTTATGATCTCGCTAAAAGTGCGGGTGCTTGCGGGGATGTTGTCAGCTGCATGCATCCAGATTGCACGATGTTAGCTTCTCTTTAGTTTTGTAATTAATTAAAGAAATCTGATTGGAGCAAGTTCTAACCTAATTAGCCAGTTATGACTAACAATCGAAATGTGGTAGTGTAGTTACTGTGACACTAACTGAGTCGCTGATTTAGTACAAAGTTTTACTGAGTCTGCGACACTAATGGTGAGACAGAGGGAGTACCTGATTGATTTCAGTGTGGCATACATACATAGGATAGGAAAGTAGTGATTTTGGGGGCAGGTTAAATTACACACCAAGCCCTCAATTTGATCCATAAAAGATTCAGGCTTGTTGTGAAAAAGGGAAATTTTAGCAACAAGAATGGCAGATCTGGATTATTCCTGTGTCCTAATAAAAACCTAATCCATGTGTCTCATTGCATCGAAATTTGTTGTACTAGAGCAGCAAATGAACAGTCAGAGGCAGCAAAAAGGTGGATAAGCACATCAATGGAGGAGGAAAGAAAAGAGGGTTGCTTTTGCTTACAGGCGAATGGCTTCCAGTTGTAGTGCTTGTAGAGCTGCAGCGCGGGCTCGAGTGCCTTGGTCAGCCAGGCCACGTCGGGCCGCCAGGACGTCCAGGGCAGCCCGGCGCCCTCGTCGTCGTCGTCGGAGCCTTCCCGCTTGGCCCTCTTGGCGTCCAGGGCGACGGCCGCCGCCGCCGCCGCCGCCCGGGCCCTGGCCTTGTCGTCGTCCTCCGGCTCGGCGGGGGTGGTTGTCCCGCCGAAGAGGAGGCGGGTGAGCGCGGGCGGGAGGATGGTGGGGCGGCTGCGGTGGCGGGTGAGGAGGAGGCGGGCGCGGGAGAGCAGGTGCTTGGCCGCCATGGGCTCGGCTGGACCTGGATGGATGGGGTTTGGGGGCGGTGGGCGGGAGGAAGAAGAAAGGACAACAGACGAGAGGGTTCTGGTCTCCCTCTGCTGGGGAGGTGGAGCAACGAATCCTGGCCGTCCATCGCCGAAACGGAAGGTTGAAAATAGTTGTAGAGTCCTTTTTCAGTAGGAGTTTTTTTTTCATAACAATATATGTCTCATTCATATCATAAAGATTAAATTACAAGTCACGTAAGGAGCAGCATGACAAAACTAAAAATATAGCATAACATCTCTGAGCTTGACACTAACGCCCGTCACCTGCCTCCGGCACCACCACAGCAGCCGCCAAAGAAAAGAATGATGGATTACCTCCTCATCTGAGCTCGGCGCGGCTCCATCACTGATATGCAGCTTTGCGGACCTTCGAGGTAGCTCATCAAAAGTGAAGCCATTGTCGTTGAACGAATCAGACCGGAGCAACACTCCGGACATGCCATCAAACTCTAGATCTGGCACCCCTTCATGACTAAAATGCCGATGGAGGAAACCACACTTGCAATCCATCAACCACGAAACCAACATACATTCCATCTTTCAGATGTCGTCGATGCAGACCACAATCTACATCCGCTCCTGGACTACCTCCCAAGCTCCGTGTCTGCGTTGAAGCACACATCGTCGCCACAGCGGAGCACGAGGACACATGTCCACCATGAGGATGCCACTGCCACACCATCCTTGCTTGAACAGACTGGTTTCCAAAACCATCCCCAACCGTAGAAACGGTCGCCTTGTTAGAGAAGGATCTGAAGAATCTTTATTCAGCGTTGCCATGAGGATGCCACCGCCGAAACCAAGACGATGGACAGCCTAAAAACAAAGTTACTTTAGCCTAAAACTATCCACACACGACATGCGTGTGAGTTGGTGTGACACCCGGATAATTAACCTACAGTAACCCTTCGCTAATGATGCCATGTCACCTCGATTATTGTGACTAATCTCGCGTTAGTTCGAAACCTATTCGAATTCAAATTCAAAATCAAGCAAACAATAAAATATTTTCAAATATTAAAACTAAAATATTGGGGGGTTGCCAAATAATGCATAGGTAATTATTGTGGAGAAACCACAATTTTATAAAAGGTTTAAGTGCACTATAATATTTAAAACAGCAGCAAAACATTTAACTAACTACCCTTTTCAATTTGATAAAATATTAAACTATTTGTTTTATTGCCAAAAACTTATGGGGCGGTGGCATACTTATTAAAACTAAATTAGGAACCAGTGGTGTAGTTTATAAAACCAAATTCAAAATGAAACTAAAATAAAAACAGTAAAACACAAATATAAAATAAAACAAAAATAAATAAAAGAGAAAGCACTCACCCACCCGGGGCTCCGGCCCAGCAGGCCACCGGCCCAACTGGGCCACGACCCACCAGGCCGGCCCAACCGGCCACCCCTCACTCCCCATATCCCC